>NW_028253296.1:0-2000 GCF_964263255.1 Lissotriton vulgaris | reverse complement strand
AGTGGTGGAGAAGAAGAAGAGGAGGAGGAGGAGGAGAGGCGGTACCTGCCTGAAGATACTACCACCTATAAGCCAAAGGAGCACATAGTCTGGGAGTATTTTAAAATCCCAAGGGGCCTCAAAAAAGTTAATGCGCAAAAGGTTACTTGTATGTTCTGTGGCACTGTACTTTCCAGGGGGAACCCTTTCAAAAGTATTCTTTTGGCAACAACACCATGATTCGCCACATGCAACGCCGGCACCCAAACAACTATGCTGCGGCAGAGGTCAGAGAATTGACCAGAAACCCTCCCCAATCTTTTCCCAGCACCTCCCAAAGTAAGCAACCCCCTCCATCGGGTCCAGAGACAAGGGAGATGGTCTCAAACATCCAAACCCAGTTTGGAGATTTCAGAACTGTTTGCAAATTTTGTGGAAGGACAATTTCCTATGGTGAGCAAAGCATTAAACTCATCAACTGTGCTGGTGACAACCACAAGTGCCCAAAAAAACCTTAATTTTTTCCTGATTTTTTTTGCTCCAGTTGAGCCGTTTACAATTCCCTGTTTTTTGTTTGTCCCCATAAAAATAACAAAATAAATATAAATTGTTCATAAAAGCCAAAAAAAAGTAAAAAATGTTCCAAAAAACAATAAAAAATATAAAACAACAAAAAGAATAAAAAAACTGTTCTTTTTAGAACTACCTCCAATTTATAAAAAAATGCTACATTTTTAAAAAAATCTGTCATTCTTTTTTCCCCATGGTACGCTCCCCAGTACGCTCCCCGGTGCGTGTACCGGGCACTTCCCCTGCGCAAATCGATTTTTTTTTTTTTACCCTTCCCCCTTTTGGTCATTTCCCCCTTTGTTTTTGCCTCCTCTTGTGTCTCGATCCTACTAAGACACAAGATGGCGGCCGCTCCCGACTGTTTGGAATGTTGACAGACACCCGAGAGCCAATCAGCTTCCCGCTCGCGAACTCGCGTAGCGCTCTGGTACGCGCCCCGGTGCGCGTACCGGGGCGCGCTTATAGATATATATATTTTTTTGAACCTAAATTACTCAAAATCCACTGGAGAACATATCTTGAGACATAGCAAAGGCACATCGGGCTACCAGTCCCTACAATTTTGCCAAGTTTGGTGGAAATCTATTCAGCCGTTCGGGCTAAAAGTGAGTCCAACCGCCCTATGGAAATTAACATGGGGAAAACATGTTTTGGGACCCCCCTTTTATCTCGGCCCCCGCTAGACGAATCCCCCCCAAACTTACAGGGAAGGAGCGGAGCGCAGCGAGGCAAATTTAAGGAAAATTACAGGCAGATTCCGCAACCGGCGCCAAAGTTATTCCCAATAGAATGTTGCGAATTCCCTATACAAAATAATCCTAACTATAACTACCTACTGGCGACCGCCAGTAGGTAATATATATATATATATATATATATATATATATGACAAGCAAGTCCTTAAGAAACAGCATACCAGGCAAAAGTCTCCCCCAGCGCTTCTTAACAGGAACGGACCACAACGAAAGGTAGTTCTTTTAAAGTGCTGTTTTATTCTCCATCAACATGACGCGTTTCGACTAGGTCACCCCAGTCTTGATCACATGACATGCTTGAAAAGCCCACACCCTTAAATACCTAGTGGCTACAATGCACACACTCCCCCAATTTGGTATAGAATTAGAAAGCAGACTATAATTTTAAAGTGCTAAATAAATAACACACAATGTCATAAAAAAGCAATGAAAATGGAAAATCCAGGGCAAGTGCCCTAATCAACTATGAATATCTGCAAATGACTATTTCACAATAAAATTAATATACCAGGGAAGAAAACAAAGAGCCAACAATAAGGTACACCCAAAGTGAAGGGACTAAATGTAAAAATTATCACACTGTTAGCCCCAAAAAAATCCAATTAAAATCAGATGAGCAGATGCGAAAAAACATATCAAAATACAGCAACACTTGATGTCATATATATATATATATATATATATATATATATATAT
>NW_028253295.1:0-120369 GCF_964263255.1 Lissotriton vulgaris | reverse complement strand
CCGAAATTCGCAGAATTTCGGCGTTTGCGAATGCAATTTGGAATAATGGTATGCATCAAGGGAATCTGATTGAAAAATAGGGAATCGCAAAATTAGCAATTCCTTATCTTGCGATTGCATTTAAGGAATCGCAAATTTTGCGATTCCTTAAATGCTATGTAAGAAGCCAAAAAAAATAGCAAATTGGCCTTAAGGAATCGCAAATTACCACCAACTTCTAGTTGGTGGTAAGTTGCGAATTCCTTTCAAAATGCATATTTTTTCATTTTTCAAAGTGCCATGTGACGTACATACATGCCCTTAGGGCATGTATGTGCGCCACATGTGCACCCATGCAGATTTCAGGGGTGCAACAGAGTGTACTTTGGACACCCCCGCACCCTTGAAAATATTCTCAATTTGCGATTAGCAAATTGTGATTCGCAAATTTCCCCTTCATTCCTATGGGCCTCCTGGCCCATAGAAATGAATGGGAAATTATTCCTTAATTGCGATTAGCAATTTGCTAATCGCAATTAAGGAATTTTAAGGAATCGCTAAAAAGAAGCGAATTTCTACATACATACCATTTTGCGATTTCTAAATAGCGATTCCTTAAAAATCGCTATTTAGAAATCGCAAAACGGGATGTTGATACATATGGCCCTATGTGATTACAGCAATGCATATGAAATGCCTGCATCATTTAAACACTGCATGACCAGTACTTGTATGTTCTTGTAACTGTATGAGAGTTGGGCCTAGGCAAGTATAAAGCAGCAGATTATTAAACGAATCATCTATAGACTGTACACATTCTTAGAAGAACACCTACATATAACTCTACCTTTTTAATTCATCATGATATCTAAATGAAATTTGTTGGGTGATTGCAGGACTACCGAGGTAGTGCCTGAGTGAATAAAGCAGTGCAAAGGTAGTGCCTGGGTGATTTCATAACAGCATGACTACTGGATGAGTGATTACATAAGTACAATGGTAGTACCTCCATGATAGAAAGACTCCAACGGTAGTCCCTGGGTGATTATATTAGTGCATAAGTAGTGGCTTGATTATTAAAACAGAGCTAGAGTCAGATCCTAATTATTATATAGGTAACACCTCGACGATTGCTTGACTGCAGAAAAAAATTCTTAGGATTTACATGACTACATAGCAAGTGACTGGGTGATTTTATAAGTGCATAGGTATTTCTTGGGTAATTACAGCACTACTGAGGTAGAACCTGAGTAAATAAAACACTGTAAAGGTAGTGCCTGGGTGATTTCATAACAGCATGATTGCTGGCTGATTGATTTCATAGGATAAATGTAGTGCCTGCATTATTCAAGGAGTGCCTGGGTGATTATATAAATACATGAAGTATACATTAGTGATTGCATGACTACATATATAGTGCCTACATGATTGCATCAGTGCAGCAGTAATGCCTCAGTGATTACAGCAATGCATATGTAGTGCCTGCATCATTCAAATGCTGCATGACCTGTACTTGAAAGTTTTTATAATCGCTTGAGAGTTTGGCCTTCCAAATATAAAGCAGCAGACAATTACATCATTCATCTATAAGAGTGTACATATTCTTAAAAGCACACACACATATATCTCTCCCTTTTCAAATCATCATAATATCTAAAAGAACATTGTTGGATGATTGCAGGACTACTGAAGGAGTGCCTGCGTGAATATAAAAGTGCAAAGGTAGTGCTTAGGTGACTTCATAACAGCATGACTGCTGCCTGAGTAATTGGTAGTGCCTCTATGATTGAAACAGTGCAACAGTAGTGCTTGAGTCATTATATAAGTGCATGTGTAGTGGCTATGTGATTAAAAACTACTTGGGACATACCTTAATGATTGCATAACTGCATAAATAGTGCCTACATGTTCGCCTTACTGCAGCAGTAATACCTGAGTGATTACTGCAGTGCATGTTTACTGCCTACATCATTCAAAGACGGCATGGATAGTATTTGGGTCTTTTTATAACTGCATAAACATTCACATATTTTTTTGTTTTTGTTTTTATATTTATTAAATCTTTTTGAGGCAGCAAACAGGTCAAGAACAAAAAAACAAGGACATACGTAATATACAAGTTACATTACCAAAATCATGCAATTTACGGCGTGTCCCTTAACTATCCTATCCAATTTGTTATAGGGGACCATACGTTACTTCCAAAAGTTTTTTTCCTTATACCCTTCAACTTATACAAAGCAATTTCTAAGTGAAACATATACAAAAGCTTTGTTTGCCACATTATGAAATTGCGTGGTACCTCATCAAGCCAGTGCGATGTAATACATGTACGAAATGCAGACATGCAAATAAAAATAAAGCATTCCTCTAAATCAGAAACTTGATGAGTCGTGCTCCCTTCACAGCCAAAGATGACCAGTGGCGTTGTTATCTCAATCACAATACCCAAATTACCGGAAATAAAACGCTCTATATCAGCTTTCAATTGGCCCAATTTTGGACATAAAACGAACATATGTGCAGCGTCCATTGCATAAAGGTTACAGCGATTGCACTTTGTCCTCCTCCCAGAGTGTCATTTGGCTAGCTTGCCCGGTGTGTAGTATAGCCCGAAAATTGACATATAATGCTGGCTTATCAATGAACCATTAAGTAATACCTTGCCAGCAATCGCCACGCTTCTTTCTAAATTAACACACTCCACTCCCAGTTTAGTTTGCCACTTGATGGCTCTTAATTCTAAATCGTCCTCAACATTCTCCATAAATAATTGGTATACATATCCAATTTTCTGACCATCCTTAATTGCTTCAAACAGCATGATTTTTCCCAATACCAATGTGGACTTAGATATTTTCTGAGCACAAAAACGTCGTACCTGTAGGCATTTAAAAAGTTGGCTCTCGGTACCTGATATTCATTCCCTAAATGCTCAAAGGATACAAACTCGCTTCCCTGAAACAGGTCCCCCAGCTTAATAATCCCCAAATTGTGCCACCTAGATATAACTCCATCATGAAAAATGTCAGGTAAAAAAGAACAATTCCTTAATGGAGTATATATATTCAAATTGCCTAGCCAGTATCTTTTTTTACCACCTTGGCTACTAATAGTTTTCCCCTCTTGTGCTGATATTCTTTGAATACCATTGTTCATGACGAGCTCAGCTCGTCATAAGCACAGCTCAACCGTGCCTCATGACGAGCTCAGCTCGTCATGAGCAGCGAAGGGGTTAATAGCCCTCCATATGTTAAACGCTGTTTCAACAATTTTAAACTTTGTTTTTTTAAAGTAGCTGGGTTCGATAATTCGAAAAAAACATTGTTTAGCCTCCGAGCCCAGAAGCATCTCGTAGATGGATGGCATCATGTAATCCTCCATAGAATCTTCTGGTAAAATTAAGAAACCCATATGTTGCAACATCGCACACCAATAATAAATCTGGAAATTCGGTATGCCCCATCCCCCTTTTTCCCTTGGCAACACACATCTTTTAAATGCTCTCCGGGTCCGGTGATACCCCCAGAGAAATCTCGAACACATCCTATCAATGCGACCAAAATAGCCAGAAGATATCAGTAGAGGTATTGAACGAAATATGTACAGAAACATAGGGAAGATGAGCATGTTTATCACATTGCTGCGACCTAAAAGTGAGAGCTTCAAATTGTTTAATCTTTCCAGAGTTTTATTCGATGTGCCAATGATAGGGTTTAAATTGATAGGAATAATTTTTTCCATGTTGCCAGTGATCTTTATACCTAAATATGTGGCCTCCTCTTCAAATTTTAAAATTTCCGGGCGAATGGCCACTGAATGGATCAGCTGTGTCTTATCGATATTTAATTTATATCCAGAAAGCCGGCCGAATTTCTCCGCAGACTTCACTATAATAGGAAGGGCACTACTCATCTCTGATGTCGCTATAGCTATGTCGTCTGCATAAGCGTAGACTTTAGAGTCAAAATTTTTTGTCCGCACTGGTTTAATAGACGGGTTACTCTCCAAATGTCCAATGAACGGATAAATATATAGTGCGAACAGCAAGGGCGAGCAGGGGCAACCCTGCCTCGTTCCCCCTTGCTATTCGCACCATCCCAGAGCTCCTTCCTGATATACGGATAGTAGCAGATGGTTGAATATATAGTGATTTTATTCAGTTGACAAATTGGTAGTGCCTCTATGATTGAAACAGTGCAACAGTAGTGCTTGAGTCATTATATAAGTGCATGTGTAGTGGCTATGTGATTACAAACTGCTTGGGACATACCTTAATGATTGCATAGCTGCATAAATAGTGCCTACATGTTCACCTTACTGCAGCAGTAATACCTGAGTGATTACTGCAGTGCATGTTTACTGTATACATCATTCAAAGACTGCATGGATAGTATTTGGGTCTTTTTATAACTGCATAAACATTCACATATTTTTAGAAGATTTGTCACCATATTCTTTAAACAATACATGAATATGTCTGTACCGTAAGACTATCCAAAACTTAAAAATTCAATAAAGAACCTTCCAATAATATATTTCAAACTCCAAAGATTTAGATTTATTTTCAAAGTTTAAAGTAACCAAATCCATAATACACCTCACAAACTTATAACTCACCTTCCAAATAAATTTGAAGAATTTCAAATATCAAATGATCAAAGGGAGGGAGAAAGAGTTCTGATCCATTCAGTTTCAGTAATGTAACTCAAATTATCATTGGGGGAGGGATCACTTGTCCTGCATAACCCGGGTATGCAGGTAGGTACGTGGTGTCTCACAAATAAAAGACCCTCATGCACGTGTTGGTAAAGATTTCGGTAGCGGTATATGTTGTCTCCCCGCTCTTTCATACACGTGAGTGCATAATCCTGGAGTCAGTTTGTATGCAATCTTCACCCGGAGGTATATACCCTGGTTAAAAACAGTAGTGATCGTGGATGGTGGGCAGTGCTCAGGAAGGAATTAAAATACTCAGACAGCCAGAGAGGGAACTTTAATAGGTCAGGATTCGAGTAATCCTTTAGGAGTAATTCAGGTGTGCCGCTGTTGAATTATAAGGAATTCTAGCGCACTTCAAAAGTGGTGATGTTAAAAGAAGGTCAACATGTTTCAGCCCTGGTTGCCTGTGTAGGTCGATGGGCTTTCTTCAGGACCAGTGACGGATGTGAAGAGGTGGGAATATATAACAGTATGGTTATTACCATGTGAGAAATAGGCAATATTATGGACTGTTTCTTCGGTGGATGTGAGGTCGCGTTGAACCTGTAAAATAAAATAAAAGACGTACACATAGGGGTAGGGGATTGGGAGACACATTTGGATGTACTATGGTACACTTACAAAATCTTGTATTAGATTTCGTTAACAACTAAAAAATGTCAATACTTCATACAAATTTGCACTCTCAGAAAGTGTCAACTCTCTCATCCTCATGCTTAAGGTATTAATATCGTGCGGGAGGGGTACGTATTGGTGACTATACAGTGGTTTCTAAATGGTGGGGGGTGGTAGGCAAGCGATTACGTGCTCTAATGTACCAGTGTTATTTAGCGATCTAATCTATCATGAGAACTGTGACACAGAAGTTGTGTTGAGCTCACGTTTGTGAAATGAGCATGCTGGTTCATTCTCATGTGGTAATTATTCTGTGGCATGCTTCCACGAACTATTTTCATGCCTGCATCTATTACCGAATTTTTCAAGCATAAGGCGTGTAGGTTAAGGCAACGGAGTGAATGCATTACTCAATTGTGAGGCATGCACGACGTTTCGAGCGTGTAATTGTGTCTCTCAACAGTGGAGCTGTTGCGATTGTTAACGTTGCATATCTGTTGTAAAAGATACTCTTAAAATTACTTAGTGACCTACTAATGTATGTAAATAGAACTCCGGTGGTGTGCCATGGTAAAAATGGGGGGGTGGTGGTGGGGTTGTAGGCAGTACTACGGACCGCTTTATGAATCTGCGACACTTGCGGTGACTCAAATACGTGAAAGCTCTGCCCGGTTACTGGTAAGAACATACCTCAAGTGTTTTCCCCATCCAATTTTCCATAGGACGTTTAGCCAGGGCTAGCCAGGGGTACTGCCCGAACGGCTGAACGGAATTACACCAAATTTGGCAAGAAGGTAGAGTTCAGTTTGCAGATCACGCTTTTTGGTGTAAATCCGTTCAGTAGTTCCTGAGAAAATCATAAGTAAAATCATGAGTATATCTATAGGAGCTTACTTTAAGCTTACTGTAAGCTTACTGTACTCTGTACCTTTTTGAGCACAAGCTGAATGCTAATTGGCTGTCAACACTCCAAACCAGGGAGTGTTGGTAGCCATCTTGTGCCTTAGTAGAACCGAGGCACAAGAAAGCAGAGAAACAAATGTGGAAAACGCAAAAAGGGGCAGGGTAGAAACACCCTGACCCCCTAGGCCTGCTCAGGGGGTCCCACAAGGACCCTCAAGGCCCCCCAAATTAGGGTAGGGTACGCGAATTCCACGAAAAAATAATAATCCTGGTCTGCTTTTTTTTAAATTAGCCCCCGGGCTTTGTTTGTAAGTGTGCAGGGTGCTAATGGCCCCCCGCAGCCCCGGGGACCGCCACCCCCCAGGGCTTAGTTTTTAATTATAAAACCTGTGTGGGGTGGCTCAAGCCCCCCCCCAGCCCCGGGAACCACCACCCCCAGGGTTTCGTACATGTTGGGAGGGGGGCCACGTGGCCCCCCTCCTGGAGCTCTCGAAGGCCCTGGGGACCACCACCCCCCAGGGCCGGCTCCAGCAGTGTCCTGGGGTGCCTACCCCTGAGACACTGCTGTTTGCTGTGGTAGGGCTGGAGCTTTGCCAATTTCTTTTCTGTATGGGAAGCAGCAGGTTAGCTGCTCCCCATACAGAAAAGCAATGCCGGCTCCCGCAGGATGCGGGGAGCCGGCAGGGACCGTGGGGGGCTTGGGGACCCCCCATGGCCCCCAACGAGGAAGACCAGGCCCTGGAGATGGGGTCCTTAGGGCCAGAAGTGGCCCAAGAGGAGGTCCACGTAGTCCCCATCCCCCCAAAAAAAATAATTTAAAAAAAGGTGGCCTGGGGGATGGGGGGCCATAGGGGGGGCTATGCAGCCCCCCTCCACAAAAATTAAAAAATGACGTTGGCCATGCCCCGGGGGATGTGGTCCTCGGGGCCGAAATAGGCCATGGGAGGGGGGCCACGTGGCCCCCTTCCTGATATTATAAAAAAATATATTAATTGGGGGAAGGCCCTGGGGGATGGGGTCCCCAGGGCCAAAAAAAAAGAAAAAGAAGGGGGGCTACACAGCCCTGCTTCTTAAAAGTTTTTTTTAGGGGATTGGGAGGAGGCCACGCACCCTCCCTGCACCTCTCTGCAAATGCACCCCCTGGCACTTTTGCAATGGGGGAAGTAATTACCCTCGCATACTGGGGGTCCATGGGGGCCAACTAGCCCACCTGGAGCCTCCAGTATGGGCCATGGGGCTCTCTTGCAGAGATGTGTAAAGAGGCCATGCCTCTTTTTACACCTCTCTGCATTAGAGCACCCTGGTGCATACTGGAGGCTGCTGGTGGGCTAGTTGGCCCCAGGGACCCCCAGTATGCGAGGGCAATTAGTTCCCCCTCTGAAAAAGCACCTGGGGGCTTTGTTGCAGAGAGGTGTAAAAAGGGCAGAGGCCTCTTTACACCTCTCTGCAACGCAGCCCCCTGGCACACACTGGAGGTTCCTGGTGGGTTAGTTGGCCCCCAGGGACCCCCAGTATGCAATGGGAATAAGTTCCCCCTGTGAAAAAGCGCCAGGGGGCTGCATTGCAGAGAGGTGTAAAAAGGGCGTTTCCTCTTTACACCTCTCTGCAACGCAGCCCCCTGGCGCACACTGGAGGTTCCTGGTGGGCTAGTTGGCCCCCAGAACCCCCAGTATTCAAGGGGAATTACTTCTCCCTCTGCAAACGCAAGGGGAAATCACTCATGACATCACTGATGATATCTCAATTGACATCACTGATGACATCATCCTATGAATGTGTGTCCTTCTGAAAAATAAATATGTTTTATATATGTATATCTAAAGGTCGATGGAAGAATAAATGTGTAAATAAGTGTCAAATTGATGTTTTTTTTGTAAAAATGATTGTATTACTGACTTATTAAGTGTATCTAGTGAATACATGTATTAGCGAGTAATGTTTAAATATGTAAATATCTGTATCAGTGTCTCACTTTGTGTATAAGTGGCTGCATGGGTTGGTGACTAGCTACATGAGTGTCGATATGGGTTATTAGTTGGTTTTTATAGTATCAGTATGAATGTCTGTATGGTTTGGTGGGGGGTATTACATACCGCATAGATACATGAATGGGTGACTCACTGTATGTGTTTTGAAGACAGCATGTGCGCAGGACTGTATGAGTCGATACGTGTGAATGGGTGTGTTAGTGAGTGAATGACTGTCTCAATAGTATTTTATGAGTAAGTACATATGTTTTAAACTGGTATATGTGAGTATTGATGTATGAAAGTGATGTATATAAGTGAGTATATGTGAGAGCGAGAGATTGTAAGAGTTCCTGTATAATTAAGTATGTGTTTCTATAAGTGATTGTTTAAGAGAGTAAGTATGTGTACGATTCTGTAGAAGTAAGTGTAGTGGTGGGTGTATAGCTGTTTATGCAAGTAAATGGATTTTTTATAGTTTATCTGCATGTGTGAGTTTGTGTGTGAGTAACTCTATAGATGAGTGTCGGAGTGTAATAAGATGTATAGGTATATGAGTACATATGATGAGTTAGTACATGTATGAGTGCCTATATAGAACTGTTAGTGAATGACTGGATGTGTATGTACATTTTAGAATTACTGAATAGGTTGTTCTAACTGGAATTGGTATTTCCATTTTTTGTTTTTAATTTTAGTTTCTATTTTTTAATATGTGTATCAAGGGTTATATTATGCTATTACGCTGAGAGGAAGTCTGTCACTCTTTCACAAGGATGATGTCATCAGTGATATCATTTGAGATGTCATGAGTGTTGTCATGAGTGATGTCACTGACCATGTCATGAGTGATGTAATATGTGACATCATCAGCAGTGCATTGCGGGTGCGCGAGTTATAGTTAACTATAACGGGGGAATTTCAATGGTTTTGTATGAGTGAAATGTCCAGCTAACTATAACGTTTGTGAAACCTATGGTTTTTTCTCTGAATTTCCAAGGTTTTTTAAATGCTAATTTTTAACTATAAAGTGTGTGAAACCTATGGTTTTTTAAGTGAATTTCTAAGGTTTTTTAAATGCTAATTTTGAACTATAATGTGTGTGAAACCTATGTTTTTTTATTGAATTTCAAAGGTTTGTAAATGAAAATTTTTAAATGTATTAATTGTTATTTTTTTATACTGCTTTACTACATTATTTTAAAATATTTATTTTTTGAAATTTTATTTTTTAAATTACATTGCATATTTTTTATATAAATTGAAAAACAAATGTTTTTAAAAACATTGAAATTGTAATATATTTTTTAAAAATATTTTTACAATGCATGTATATTTTATATAGCAGGCAATGATATCCTAATGGAAGAAAATTCAAGTTACTGGTAAGTACAGTTACATTTACTTTTCAGGAACAGTAGTGAGCTGAAATATGCAGCACTGCGGTCTCTCCTGAAAACAGCTGAGTAAATCAGAATTTGTAGTTCAGCTGATTTTTGAGGAATTTTTTAAAATTCCAAAACTCTCTTTCAGCCCACTACTGATCCTGAAAAGTAATTCTAACCATACTTACAGTAACTTGAATTTCCTTCCATAGGCTAACATTGACTGGTTTCACTTGGAAATTCTTCTAAGTTTGGAGTTTTGGAACTTTAAAAAATTCCTCTAATATCAGCCGAACTACGAATTCCGATTTACTCACCTGTTATCAGGAGAGACCTCAGTGCTGCATCTTTCAGCCCACTACTGATCTTGAAAAGTAATTCTAACCATACTTACAGTAACTTAAATTTCCTTCCATAGGCTAACATTGACTGGTTTCACTTGGAAATTCTTCTAAGTGTGGCGTTTTGGAACTTTAAAAAATTCCTCTAAAATAAGCCGAACTACCAATTCCGATTTACTAGCTTGTTATCAGGAGAGACCTCAGTGCTGCATCTTTCAGCCCACTACTGATACTGAAAAGTAATTCTAGCAATACTTACAGTAACTTGAATTTCCTTCCATAGGCTAACATTGACAGGTTTCACAAGGAAATTCTTCTAAGTGTGGAGTTTTGGAACTTTAAAAAATTCCTCTAAAATCCGCCGAACTACGAATTCTGTTTCACTCACCTGTTATCAGGAGGGACCTTAGTGCGGTATCTTTCAGCCCAGTACTGATCCTGAAAAGTAATTTTAACCGTACTTACCAGTAACTTGAATTTCCTTCCGTAGGATATGATTGCCTGCTATATAAAATACATATAAATAAATAAAAAAATATTACAATTTCAATATTTTTAAAAACATTTTTTTCAATTCATATTAAAAATATGTAATGTAAATATCTAAAAATAAATACTTTAAAACAATGTTGTAAATCAGTATAAAAAATATAAAAATTTAAAAATTATCATTTACAAAACCTTTGAAATTCAGTGAAAAACCATAGGTTTCAGGCACGTTATAGTTAGGAATTAGCATTTAAAAAACCTTAGAAATTCACTGAAAAAACATAGGTTTCAGCCACTTTTTAGTTAGGAGTTAGCATTTAAAAAACCTTAGAAATTCACTGAAAAAAACAGGTTTCACACATGTTATAGTTAGTTGGGCATTTCACTCATACAAAACCATTGAAATTCCCCTGTTATAGTTAGTTCAGCTAACTATAACTCGTGCGCCCGTATTGCACTGCTGATGACATCACATATTACATCACTCATGACATGGTCAGTGACATCACTCATGACATCACTGATGACATCTCAAATTACATCACTGATGACATCATCCTTGTGAAAGAGTGGCAGACCCCCTCTCACCCTAATATAACCTTTGACACACTCTTTCAAAAATAGAAACTAACTTTTTTTTAAATGGAGCTACCAATACCAGTTACAACAACCTATTCAGTAATTCCAATATCTACATACACATCCACTCATTCACTAACAGTTCTATATAGTCACTCATACATGTACTCAATTATCATATGTACTCATACACCTATACACACCGATACTCATCCATAGAGATACTCACACACATACTCACACATGCAAATAAACTATCAAACATCCATTTACTTCCAGTAACAGCTATACACACACCACTACACTTGCCTCTACAGAAAGGTACACATGCTTATTCTCTTAAACAATCACTTATAGAAACACATAGGTATTTATACAGGAACTGTTCCAATCTCTCACTCTCACATATACTCACCTATATACATCAAAACTTACATATACTATTTTAAAACATATGTAGTTACTCATAAAGAAACTATTGAGACAGTCATTCACTCACTAACACACCCATACATACACTCATCCACCCATACAGTCCTGCACACATGCTGTCTTCAAAACACATACAAACAGTGAGTCAGTCATTCATGCATCTGTGTGCTAAGTAATACCCCCCACCAAACCATACAGACACTCATTCTGATACTCAAAAAAACAACTAATAACCCATATAGACACTCATGTAGCTACCCACCAACCCATGCAGCCACTTACACAAAAAGTGAGACACTGATACGAATAGTTACATATTTAAACATTATTTGATAATACATGTATTTACTAAGATACACCTAATAAGTCAGTTATACAATCAATTTTACATTTAGACACTTATTTACCCATTTATTCTTCCATCAACCTTTAGATATACTTATATAAAAAATATTTAGTTTTCAGAAAGACACACATTCACTGGATATTGTCATCAGTGATGTCATCAGTGATTTCATTTGAGATGTCATCAGTGATATCATGAGTGATGTCACTGACCATGTCATGAGTGATGTAATATGTGACGTCAACAGCAGTGCATTGCGGGCGCGCGAGTTACAGTTAGCTGAACTAACTATAACGGGGGAATTTTAATGCTTTTGTATGAGTGAAATGTCCAGCTAACTATAACATGTGTGAAACCTATGGTTTTTTCAGCGAATTTCCAAGGTTTTTCAAATGCTAATTCCTAACTATAACGTGGCTGAAGGCTGAAACCTATGTTTTTTTCAGTGAATATATATATATATATATATATATATCCTCGCTCTCTGCCCCAAGGTACGAGGCACTCTTTTCGGCGGGTGCAGTCCAAGCGCGTCGGAGCCTCGCGCTCACTATATTCAAGCTCGATCCCTCCCGGTCCCGGGTGGGAAATAAAGACTGCACACACGGGAATCTTCAATTCAAAAAAGCAACTTTACTGGCACAGACGCGTTTCGGAAGCCACGCTTCCTTCCTCAATGTTGTTACTTCGCAACGCGCGCCAGAGCGCCATTTTATTTCAAATGCACACAGGTTTAGTATGGGACATGGAGAGAGGACAGGCATGCGAGCGCCATGTTGCTAGTACATGTAAATAAACAATAACATAGCACTAAATTGATATTATCACCACAATGTTTCTACAGCAGTTTTAAAGTTAGAGCAAACATTTATAAATTGAAAAACGTTACTCTCAACATGATGTCGCCGTGAATCGGCATTTAACCTCTCTCATGTTATTACGTGAAGGCAGGGGATGAGATCTCGCCGTGGATCGGCCTATGGCAACCACCCAGGTTGCCTATTCAGTCCCCAGAGCCCAATGCACTGAAATGTCCCAAAGACACCCTGTGTTGTTCTTTGCACTGTATAAAAAAGTTACTATATAGTTAACAAAAATCCTACAAAATCCAATCTCAAAAAATACACATTGGTCAATCATTACATTCATTTGGTAGATTGATCTAATCAGTCTATCCAATACTAAAGCATCATCATTAGCGGTAGGAAATTCATAGCAAATAACAGATTCATTTTGGGTTTTTCCTTTGTGTTCATATATGTATGTTTAACCTATCCAAGATTGGTCGCTGCACTCTGTTACTGATTCATTGTCATTCAACTGCCTAAGTGTACTGTTAATTCTTCTCCACAATTTAATCCCCCAGGGGCGTTGGTCTGACAGTCTATAATATGTCGAGATTCCAGTCTACGGAGTTTTTGTAGCCTGTCTCCTCCCCTGATATTTTCAGAAATTGCATCCAAGCAGTAATATTGCAAGAGACTTCTGTCGCTGTTATGTTTAATAGAGAAGTGTCTCGCGACAGGATATGTAAAGTCTCTGTTGGCTATAGCCCGCATATGCTCCAGGATACGCAATTTTACCGGGTTGATGGTACTCCCTATGTACTTGAGCCCACATGGGCATTTGAGGCAGTAGACTGCAAATGGCGTGGTACAGGTTAGGAACTGATTGATTTTCTTTTTTTGTCTGCACCCTGTGATCTCATATGTGTAAACTCTTTTACTGCTGGCACAGGCCTTGCAGCGTCCACAAGGGAAAAAGCCCTTCACATCTTTCAGCTTTCCTGTCTTTGTGGGAGTGGGTGACAAGAGGCTCTGTACCAGAGTGTCCCTCAAAGACCGAGCCCTTTTGAAGGTGATTAGGGTGTTGTCAGGCACATCACTCCCTATTATATTATCACTTTTCAGAATATGCCAATGTCTCTTCAGAATTGTTCTGAGTTGTTGGCAATCTTGAGAGTAGGGGTGACCATTCTGAATTTCCCTGTATCAGTCATGGGTTTGCTCTTTTTGGTGAATAGGGTGTTTCTCGATGGTATCCTAACCCTTTCTAGAGTGTTCTGTAGCAATTTTTTACTGTACCCGCTAGCCTCAAATCTCTCATTACTCTCCTTTGCCGCAAGGTCAAAATCTTCATTGGTTGAACAATTGCGCTTCAACCTTAATAGGGTATACTTTTGATATGTTTTGGGGATGATTGCTGGACGCATGTAGCGTACTATTTCCTGCCGTGGGCTTTCTATAAAGGGAGGTTTTGATCTTATTATCTGTCACCTCCACTTTTAAATCTAGGTACACTGCCTCACTTGTGCTAGCCTGGCCGGTGAAGATCAGGTTACAGTCATTCTCATTCAGCACTGCAATATATTGATGAGCTGTCTCAACCGAGCCATTCCACACTATGCAAAGATCGTCTATGTTACGATACCATGAGACGATAGAGTTAGACCATTGTTCCTTCTCCGGGGCCCAGGCCTCCTGCTCCTCCCACCAGCCGACGAATAAATTCACGTAGCTGGGGGCGAAGCAGGAACCCATGGCTGTGCCGGAGAGCTGTCTAAATAGAGCATCCTGAAACAAAAAGATGTTGTTATGGAGACAGAATGCAATTAACTCCATCAGCATGCTATTGTGTTTGGCGTATTTCAAAGATCTCTTTCCTAGAAAGTAATCAATCACCTTCATCCCTTGTGCATGCTCGATGCTCGTGTAGAGGCTGGTGATATCAAGTGTCAGTAGGCAATACCCTGGGTGCCAGTCAATAGATTAAATTTTTTCAATGAAATCGGCAGTGTCACGAATATATGACTTAAGTCCCAAAACCATTTCAAACAAAAAGTGGTCTAAGAATTTAGAGAGATTCTCAGTGAGGCTGCCCATAGATGAAATAATAGGGCGCCCCGGTGGCTTGTCCATCCTCTTATGTACTTTGGGCAAGTAATAGAAGGTGGGGGTAACTGGATGTGTTGTTTTAAGAAAAAAATATTCTTCAGTCTCAAGCATCTGTTTATCACGCCATTTTTTGAGTAATTCATGTAACTCATCAATGCTTGATTGGTATCGTTGTTTGGTGGTTAGTTCGTAGCAGGTCTCGTCTTGTAGTTGACGCATAGCTTCCTGGATGTACTCCTCCCGTGACAATATGACCATGTTACCACCCTTGTCTGAGGGTTTACAGACTATGGAAGTATCCACAGCCAATGTTTTCAATGCTGCCCGTTGTTTTTCGGTCAGGTTGTTCCTTCGTCCAGATACTTTTTTATGCATGCGCATATTCCTTAGATCCTTGATCACCAGTTCCGAAAAAGTGTCTATCATATCCGTTTGTGTTGGAGGTACAAACTTAGATTTAGGTTTGAGACCACTATTCGGAGCCTCCTGTTCCACCTCGACTGCCCTCAGTCTCTGAGTCAGGGTTTCTGTCGGTGTTGGCATCACCACTGCCACACTCTCATGTCGTAGTTCTTCCAGCAGTTCTAGGGATGTCAAATCACTGACCTTTAGGAGATCTGTGTCTTTAAAACGTGATCGGATCATTTTCGCTTCATCTGTAGTTGGTTTAGTTTTAAAGTACTTATGTAGACGGAGCCTTCTAATGAACTGAAATAGATCGATTCTGGTCTGGGGGTACTCGAGATTGTTGTTGAAGATTCCCGTGTGTGCAGTCTTTATTTCCCACCCGGGAGGGATCGAGCTTGAATATATATATATATATATATATATATATATATATATATATATATATATATATATATATATATATATATATATATATATATATATATATACATATATATATATACAAAGTATTCACACCCCAGTCCTAAACTCCAAGGACAGTATGAAGTACGGACGCAAAACGGAGTATTTCAAAAGTTCATTTATTTAGCGTTTTTTTGAGCAGCAAAACATCAGTCACTCGACGTGTTTCGGGGCTCCTCCCCTCAGTCACGAGTCAGTGAATGTTCATTGGTATCATCATAATAAAGTCATAGTCACATGGTTATTAATGGAAATAAACAAAATACTTATCGTGCTGCAAGCACGAACAAACTTTCAAAGCTTCAAAGCGGACGTTGTAAATTGCATAAGATGACAACAAGCGAAAAAATCATACTTTTTCTCTTGAACCATTTTTAAACATTATAAATCATCGAGTACTCAACTCGTGAGTTGCATTTCGTCATTGTTGGCCATAAAAATAAATAAAGGACTCAAGACCAATTGGATTCTCATGTAGTCGGACTATCCCGAATCGTGTACAATGAATGAAACATATTCAATCACGCCTCAGTGGGCAAATCAATCTTATAATGCATTGCAATTCATTAAATAAAATTAATTGAATAAATAAAATCACTCCCATGTGGGCAAGGTGCATTCTATTCTCCTAACATCAGTTATAATGTGTTGCATTAAATGAATCACATTTCATAATAAATCACGCCCAAAGTGGGTCCTTTTAATGGTCAAGTTCAATTCTCAGGCCACAACTTGTTTTAAGTCGTCCGGACTGGAACTTCCATCCGGTATAGGTTGAAGTAAATTCAGCTCTTGAAATTAACCGTCCCTATAAACAAAGAAAATATACAAACCTGTGACTATCAATTTAAAAATTTCTAAAACCATTCACATCTCAACAGTAAAGACATGAGAAGTTAAAAACAATTAAGGGCAATAATTATGTGTCATTTACCAAAGTTGATTCTCACTAGACTACAACTGCGGATAGCTCATCTAAAACTGGAAACATTCAATTCTACTCATACATCATCCTAGGAGTACTTCCATTTCTTCATCACAATTATACCCTCCTGGGGGTCATGGTTTTGTGCTGAATAATCATTTTGGATTCTAATCTGTGTAGGTTTTGCAAACGATTTCCACCTCTCTCATTAAATTTCACTGTACATAAAACACAAAAACCCAATAGGTTCGCATTTTGGTTATGGTAACTGTGAAAGTGGCGAGCTATCGGATATGTCTTATCCATATTGTTAATATCACGCAAATGCTCGAGCACCCTTAGTTTTGCTTGCTTGATGGTACTGCCTATATAGGCCTTGTTATACGGACAAAACAGTGCATATACTGCATAGTCACTTGTACAGGATGTATGTTCTTTTATTATAAAAGTCTCTGATGTGGGTGTTAGTTGGACTTTCTTTACATTCCGGCTATTTTTGCAAGCTTTGCAATTCCTGCAAGTAAAAAAACACTGCACACCTGAAGTTTTCGTTTTTTTGGCAATCACTGCACTACACAATTGATCTTTTAGGGACCTTGCCCTCCTAAAAGAAATTTGGGGTGAATCATTGACACATTTGGTCAAGTCTGGATCACTGTGAAGTAAGGGCCAGAATTTAATGAGACTTTTTCTGAGCATACCTGCTTGGCTACTATAAGTGGTAATGAAACGTGTCTTATTATCGTTCTCACTCTGTAAATCCTGAATTTTAGGCTGTAATAGTGATTCTCTTGAACGTTTACCTACAGCTTTTTAAGCTTCCAGAATTATTTTATTCGAATAGCCTCTTTCAGAAAATCTCTAGATCATACTCTGTTCCTCAAGTGCAAAGGCTTCTTTGGTGCTGCAATTCCGGTTTGCTCTTAAAAGCTCGCCTTTCGGAATACTCCGAATCAAAGAATTAGGGTAGCAACTACGCGCATGGAGAATGCTGTTCCCTGCAGTCTTTTTTCTAAACAGCAGCGTTTCTAGTTTGTTGTTAACTACCTTCACACGTAAATCGAGGAATTCCAAACTTTCTCTGGACCAATTACTTGTAAACTTCAAATTGAAATCATTGTTGTTGAGGTCATTCACAAAAATGTTCGCCTCATTCTCAGTTCCCTTCCATACAACCATCACGTCATCTATGTAACGCATCCACTTTATCGCGCGTTCCCGGTACATAGGTGACTTGTATGTTACGGTTTCCTCCCAGTACCCCATGTAGAGACCCGCAAAGCAAGGAGCAAAGCAAGTCCCCATGGAAGTACCGAGAGTCTGCCTGTAGGTCTTATTATCAAACAAGAAATAATTCTGTTTGAGGCACAATTCCATCATCTTGATTAACATCTGTGTATGATATAAGTATGATACAGATCTTTTGGATAAAAAATGCATGCATGCATCAAGTCCTTGTTGGTGGGGAATTGATGTGTATAGACTTGTTACATCAAGGGAAAGCAAGGAAAAATCTTCTTCCCATTTCAAATTCTCAATCTTTTTCAGAAAGTCACCTGAGTCTTTTACATAAGACGGCAATTGATGAACAAAACTCTGTTAAAAATAATCCACATATTGGGAAGCACATTCAAAGCAACTACCATTAGAAGAAACGATTGGCCTCCCTGGTGGATTTACAATACTCTTATGTATTTTTGGCAGTAAATATAAGGCTGGCAATTTGGGGAATTTACAAAATAGAAATCTGTGTTCATCTTCCTCCAACACGCCCTTATTTTTCCATTCTGTGAGTTGCGTATGGAACAGTTTGATGGAATTTTCATATTCCATGCGTTTGCTTCTACAATAGCTATTCACATCTGATAATTGTCTCAGACCTTCTGCCACATAGTTTTCTCTTGATTGTATCACTATATTGCCGCCTTTATCACTATTTTTACCCACTATAGTGTGATCATTTCTTAAGTCATCAAGTGATTTTAGCTGTGCTTGTGTAACATTTCTCCAACCTTTGTGATATTTTTTGTTTGCAATTTTAGCCAATTCGTTAGTCATACACTTTTCAAATACCTCAATTGTGTCATTACGAATTTGAGGTAAAAATATGGATTTTGGCTTGAAATTTGTGTTAGCACTCAACCCCAATGATACATTAGCTGTTAATAGATCCTGATAAGGGTCATGACTCTCCTCCCATTCTTCATTTAATACATTGAGTGAGTGTGCTAAATTTGCTTCAGCAATACTCAAATGATGTGGTTGTTCTATATTGGTAATGTTGTCTTTCCCCACCTTGGTGGCATACCACTTCCTTATCCTTAATTTTCTGGTAAAGAAAAATAAATCAATTTTACTTTGGGTATGATTAAAAGTGTTACATGGACAAAAAGTAAATCCCAAAGACAACAACTCTACCTCTTTGTTGGTCAGTGTTCGCTCCGACAGGTTGATGACAGTTCTTTTTTGCATCATTTCGTTTTCAGCTGGCCCCTTGTACGTCTTCCCATGGGGCTTCCTAGATTTCCTAGCGAAGATGTATTTTGGCCTTTTACTCCTCTGTTGCCTCTTCCACGCCCTTGATATCCTTGTTGGTGGTTGCCTTGTTTGTCCTGCATCACCATTGAAAATTCCGTTAAAACACTGGTTTTTACTCCAGAGAAATTGGTGCCTGTAGAAACATCACTGCCACTAGTGCCACTAGCGATAGACTGTAGGCCATCTTCTGATACATTTTCAGATGTACTTGCTGGTTCCACCTTCTGATTGATGGGCTTAGCTTGCGATTGCATTGCCGCTCTCATTTTACCATACTTTTTTGCAAAAGTTAATATTTGCCCTCGTTGGTAATCCACCAGGTCTTTTTGGAATTTCCTTTGTTTTCTGTTTCTGATGTCGGTTTCAATCTTGTTTAAATTTGCTTCGATCTTATCCATATCTGTTTTAAATTCATCTTCAGTGCACATTTCTTGCAGTTCCTTAGTCAATCCTTCAATCTCTAGGTTTAACCTGTCCATGTCTTTGGACGCAAATTTAACCAACATCCTCAACATATTGAGCGAGCATTCATGATTGCTGGCTGCCCACTCGGTGATCAGTTCAGGATCTGGGTTTTGAAACGTTGGAGTTACAAAAATACGCAACCCTCGTGGGATTCTTGCCACTTCAATGTATTTTTGTAAAGTGGTTGCCTCCCACCACTTGTTTTGTTCTAGTTTAAGAGCCTTCCACAGTTTGTCCCATAAGACTCTCTTTGGTGATTTTTGTGTAGTGACATTTGCTGTGCTTGCTACACTGGTAATTTTGTTGCAGTCTTGAAACATATCATTTGCTGCTTTAGCCCATTTCTCTCTTCTTTCTGCTGCCATCACGCCAAATGTCAATTAGCGCTTTCTAGATCCTTGTTCACGATTCGGGATAGTCCGACTACATGAGAATCCAATTGGTCGAATGATGAAATGCAACTCACGATTTGAGTACTCGATGATTTATAATGTTTAAAAATGGTTCAAGAGAAAAAGTATGATTTTTCGCTTGTTGTCATCTTATGCAATTTACACCGTCCGCTTTGAAGCTTTGAAAGTTTGTTCGTGCTTGCAGCACGATAAGTATTTTGTTTATTTTCATTAATAACCATGTGACTATGACTATATTATGATTATACCAATGAGCATTCACTGGCTCGTGACTAAGGGGAGGAGCCCCGAAACGCGTCGAATGACTGATGTTTTGCTGCTCAAAAAACGCTAAATTAATGAACTTTTGAAATACGCCGTTTTGCGTCCGTACTTCATACTGTCCTTGGAGTTTAGGACTGGGGTGTGAATACTTTGGATATTTTGGGCTCGCTGCCCAGTACGGACCGCTGTTGCAAGAGGAGGGGTCATAGCGAGGTGCGGCGGCCGCTTGCACCATGAAGGATATGAACAAACGCCGCTTAGGAAGAGAGCAGGAGGCTCTCGAAACGCGTCTGGCGTGGGACTTTGTATTGAAGTTAACATCGGTTGTGTTTACCTGCCAGCAAGCTTCCAATAAACCATGTGCTTAATCCAAACCTTTTGTGGCACTTCTTCGAATGGGTTCCTGTGTTTGTGAGGATTTATTCCCAGTCGCGAAGACTGCCCACCGCCACAGTGTGGGTCCTGAGCAGGCACCCGGATTGGAGTCTTTCTCGAATAAGGAAGAGGTTTGAACTGATGCCTTTGCAGGGAGGCATTCGCTCGCGCACATTTGGGAGCTACAAAGCAGAGCAGCTTGCGAACTGTATGGGGACTCCAGCCCACTTGGGAATGTATTCAGGTTTTTATTTTTGAATTAACAGCGCGCCCACTGGGGACACTGCAAGTTACTACAAATTCCAGAAGGCCGTGGCGTCGGCCACGCCTCTTTTCAGGCAGGTGATTAATAATGACTGTGCATCAGCACTGGTGCTGCTTTTCATTTGAACAAACGCCGCTGAGGAAGAGAGCAGGAGGCTCTCGAAACGTGTCTGGCGTGGGACTTTGTATTGAAGTTAACATCGGTTGTGTTTAGCTGCCAGCAAGCTTCCAATAAACCATGTGCTTAATCCAAACCTTTCGTGGCAGTTGTTCGAATGGGTTCCTGTGTTTGTGAGGATATATATATATATATACAAATCCAGCCCGTCTCCAATGTGCTTGCCGCACAGAAAGATTCAGAAAAGGAGGTGGTGTTGAACAGAGTGTCTGAATTAAGCAGACCACTCTTACCCAGTCCAAAGATCAGGGCTTGATCCATCACCGTTTTTTAGCTCACTGCACCATCCCAGCTCAGAACCTGGCTACATGCAAATGAGTCTGTTCCTGTCCCAGTGCATGATGGGAACAGGGCAAACCAAACTACCAAGCCAATTCTTATACTGGGAAGGAAACAAGCTACCGGGGACCGGTTTCTGGCATTTCAGCCGTCGTCGGCCCGGCTTGCTTGAATCCTGATGGTGCAATGAGCAAGGGACTCGCATCTGAGTATACCCTTCCACGCTTATGGTGGACAAAATGATTCAGAAAAGGGGGTGCCGCACAGAAAGGCACGCAGACAACGAAATCAGCACTCCGAGGCAAGTTGTACTTCAAGCTGCTTAATTTATTTGCACAACATGTGGATAAAAGCTGTCATCAGACGCGTTTCAGGGCACGTCGGTGCCCTTGCTAACTGATAGTGGACAGACTGCGTTCACACATTTTAAAATCAACAAGCTACACATTTCGCTCCAAGACTCAGTGACAGTAAACAGAGTAGAAGGACCACCCGAATGCAAGTACTGCTTTAGGGATGAAAATACGGACGCCATTTTGTAACGATACATATAATTTTTTTTAAACTAATATAAAGGGTATAACAAATAAACCTCGTTTCAACATATTAAATGCCAAAAATATTATGAACATTATTTAATTCTGCACAAATGCCTAGACTATGCATATGTTTAATATCATGGAGCGAGTATCGAGGTACTACCCTTGTGTTGGTGCTATTAAAAATATGACCGCTAATACCCAAAAGGGGTGTATGTCCGCATTTGATATTACAATCCAATCCGCGAATATGAGCCCATATCACCATATCAACTGTAAACAATTTCCATATGTAATGACATTAATTTCATCGAGGAGGGAAAAATGTACAAATTGTCAGTGCAAAAAGTTATATCCATGTGCAAATACGCATATGTGCAAAATTGTTCATGCATTGTTCAGAATCATCTTCATTTGGATACACGTGATATATATATAGACTCGAGTACAATAAAACCATCCTGCATACCAAAAGGCTACAAAGTTGGAGACGAGCCCCCTGCTTAAAGTGCAACTGCAAACCATACATAAAAATAATATATGTTAGATGTTGGAACGACATAAGTTAATACCTTATGCTACAAAGAACTAGTACTTAAAATGTACAGAATTTCTATGCTCGGCTTGCTGTACAAATTATTACTTAGGGGTACATCACAGTGCTCCTATATCTTTCATGTTTTGTATAGCAGGTAAATGATTGTATTGATCAATGTTTCTTATGTATCAAATATGGGCAAAGACCACAAAAGAATAATTCCCTTATGATACCCACTGATTACCGTACTGGAAACAGACATTGATATGTGTATCCCGATACTACCCTCATATCTCGGCATGTCTAAGGTCCCGGCTGTGTGTGTAGCTTATTTGCATACTATGTGTTTCGCAAAGCTGGGTGCTCTAATTGTGAATTGACTGACTTTGAGAAAAAAAAGAATATAAAACTTATTGTGAAAAAGTGCTCGTGCATAATGACATAACAAATCTATCAATATCGGCTGTGGGGGAAATTGGGCCATCTCACAATTTTAATAATGTATCCATTTGGATGTCCTAATGCTTCTGCTGAGTACAGAGGCTCTAACAGATGACCAAAACCCTCATGGTGAATGAGTCTTGCTAGGGTCAGGATCATAGAAAATTCTGGAGGTCTTCTCCCATGTTGAGGCCTCTCGGACTCTTACTGTTGAGTAGCACAATATATCGTGACTCCAATTGTCGCAACTTTTTCTCGTAGTCACCCCCTCTTTTATTGGGGACAACCGCGTCTATGACAAAATATGTCAGGTGTGCCAGATTTTTATTATGCATGGATTGAAAATGTCGAGCTACTGGGTAACTCTGATCTGCATGCATAATGGCTATCAAGTGCTGTAAAATACGTTGGTGCACTGGTAACTTTGTGCTGCCAGCGTATTGTAAATTACAGCTACAAGTAAGGACATAGACGGCCAGTTCTGTGCGGCAGGTGTAGTGGCCACGCAAGGCTATAGGGTTGACTTCAAAAGGAGTTACATAAGATCTAGTATTAACTCTGAACTTGCAGGCTCTGCAAGAACTGCAGCAGAAGAACCCATTACAGGGTTCTGCAAAAACGTCTATTGCATCCCGTGGCATGCTCGGGTTGAATGTTGACGGTGGTTTAAACGGGCTCTCTGCATTGATGTCATTTGAGATGTCATCAGTGATGTCACTGACCATGTCATGAATGATGTAATATGTGACATCATCAGCAGTGGATTGCGGGTGCGCGAAATATAGTTAGTACAACTAACTATATAGGAGCAATTTCAATGGTTTTTAAAGGCTAATTCCTAACTATATAAGGCCTGAAACTTATGGTTTTTTCAGTGAATTTCAAAGGTTTTTTTTAAATGCTAACTCCTAACTATATATGACCTGAAACCTATGGTTTTTTAAGTGAATATATATATATGTATATATATATAACATAGTTAGGACCTAGTTTTTATAGGAAATCCGCAACATTCTATTGGAAATAACTTTGGTGCCGGTTGTTGAATCTTCGCGAATTTCTCAAAGAAGATGGCCCGTTCCGCTCTGCCCCTCCCCTGAAAGTCTCAGGAAGATTTGTCAAGCGGGGGCTGAGAAAAAAGGGGGGTCCCAAAACGTGTTTTCGCCAGGTTAACTTCCATAGGGCGATTAGACACGGCTACAGTTCGAACCGCTGAACGGAATTACACCAAATTTGGGAAAATGGTAGGGTCTGGTATGCAAACCACGCTTTTGGTTAAATGGTGTAAATCCCTCCAGTAGTTCCTGAGAAAATCAAAAGAAAATAAATATATATATCCGGGCGGAGCCTAACTACACATCTCATCGTGAGATCTGATTGGCTGTCAGCAATTCATCCAAGAAGTGTTGGTAGCCATCTTGGGACCAATATACATGATAGCACCTCATGAAAAAGCAATAGAAGGTTTTAGGATTTAGTTACATTATAAATCATGTGTTCATGGTACCATACTCATTTTAGGAATTGTGCAATAGTTGCGGAGTACGTGATCATGCGCATGTTAGTAATCACTGCGCATGATCACGGACCCAGCAACTATTGAGATAAGGACAATCAACTAGCTGATTGCCTTTACCTTGCGCATAATATACACCTGTAACATGTTACAAGCACTTAATAATTTCCCCATTGTCTCGCAGACTGACGAACACCGGCTTTCTTTAACATGCGGGAAACGCTTGTCAGTTTGACAGACACTTACTGGCAGTAGCAGCAGCTCAGGGGGACACGCGAGGAGGAGAACCACGCTCCCCACAATCCAGCGGGGCTCTGTGACGCCCACGGGGGACACGCCCACCACTGCAACCTGACAAATACTTCTCGCGTTTCCCGCTCCACAGGAAATGCTCGTCCGTTTGGCAGACACTTACTGGCAGTAGCAGCAGCTCAGGGGAACACACGAGGAGGAAAACCACACTCCCCACAATCCAGCAGAGCTCAGTGACGCCCACGGGGGATATGCCCACCCCTGCAACCAGACAAATACTTCTCGTGTTTCCCGCTCTGCGGGAAACGCTCGTCTGTTTGGCAGACACTTACTGGCAGTAGCAGCAGTTCAGGGGGACACGCGAGGAGGAGACCCACGCTCCCCACAATCCAGTGGGGCTCAGTGAAGCCCACGGGGGGCACGCCCACCCCTGCAACCGGACAAATACTTCTCGTGTTTCCCGCTCCGCGGGAAACACTCGTCCGTTTGGCAGACACTTACTGGCAGTAGCAGCAGCTCAGGGGGACATGCGAGGAGGAGAACCACGCTCCCCACAATCCAGCGGGGCTCAGTGATGCCCACGGGGGACACGACTACCCCTGTGGTAAATTGGACTCCTAGCCCCGCCTCGCGGGACACGCTCGGGTCAAGAGCGGGCCCGTTATAGCCTGTTCGAGACCGTGAGAGAACGGACCGGGCCATCCCTCTTTAGTCTTCAGTTCTGGTGAGAACTCATACTCAGTATTTGGTGGCCTGTGTGAGTATCCAACTGGTTTGGTGGACAGTGTACAGCTTAGCCAAGCATGGCAGCCCGGGAGCTGAGAAACACAACTATGGCTGCTAGGGGCCAGCTTACAGGTACCCTGGATAATTTCATTATAAGGGCAAATTCAGTGATTGACCAGGGGATAATCCTGATGGAGCGATGTGTGTCGCAAGACCTCGCTTTGGCCAAACGTTCCTCCATGGGCCAAGTTGCTAATGCTCGCACTCCAGATCGCGAGCGCCCACCGGGGACATTGTTAGTCCCAGTTACTGTTCATACCACGCCTGCTTTTCTTGACCAGGAGCGCATCCTATCATCTCCCTCTCCACAAGCTTTGGACGCCTCACTGACTGCTGAAATCTCAAATCTGGCTGACCTTCCTGGAATATCACCTACCAGACATGTACGGGAAAGCGCTAAGGGGGGAAGCTTCAAAAGAAAGCTTGCAGTAATATCTGTGGCTGGTAGAAGAAAATCGAAGCACGCAAAAGCAATGACTGATAGCAATAAAACAGTCTTTGACAAGGGGGGCTGTGTTCCAAATGATCAGGCTGTCCAGGAGTCTGTGCTAATGAATGATCTGGGTACGGGCCTAAGCTCTGGGGACGCGGTCCAGCTTGTAGCAGGCACTACTGCGGCCCAAGACCGCATAATAACAAAACTGGGTGATCTATTTAAGTCCTGGCTCGGACCTATAGAAGAAAGACTAGGTTGAATTGAACAAAGGCTCATACAACTTGATCAAGATACACGAGGTTCTATGCCCCAAAAAAAGCCTAATGATCTAGAACGGGATAATGCTCCAATGAATTCTAGGCGTAATGGGGTTTTAGTGAATGAATCTTCTTCCACTACTGTTGGTGCTAGTAATGTTAATATTACGCCCCTGACTCGAACTTTAGATCCCTGTGTTACTCACCCTGTTACTCATTCTGAAAACAGTCGTACCTCTTTGGGTGTAGTAAAACCAAAGGAGACTGGACAGATCCCGTCTGTAGAAGCAGCTAGGGAGGTCCCCAGAATTTACCTAACCCCTGAAACTAGTCTGTATCTGGTGGTTTTAACTGGTGTTCCCGAATTAAGTAATACGGATCAGGAATCATACAGGTCCCTAAAAAATAAAGTGACACACTCGTTAAATATGAATAGACCATTACCCTCCCATGCTACTAGTGAACTATTGATGGTACAAAGAGCCCCCTGGGTCGGAAGCAGCCCCAAGACTATAGCAGGTGACTGCGTCCAGGTAAATTTTAGGGACCCTCGTACTGTTGGGCATATTTGTAATTGGAGCCACAATAGTACTGGGTCATCCATTTGGCCATACCCTCTATCATTTTTCTATCCTTTAGCTAATCCGCAAGAGGGGGGTGGATGGACCCTAGTGCCACAACGCTGTGGGCCTAGGCTAGAGAGGGGTAGGGGAGATCAGTCTTTTGCCCTGAGCTACCCAGTCCTGCTGAAAAGATTTAGTAGTCTGGATGCGGTAGATTGACTGCACCACACTGAGATGGATCCAGAAATCAATACCCAATCTGGCAAAATACACGGTTCTGTGAATGAAGTCACCCTTTGAGAGAACTAGCCCTTTTAAAATGTCTTGGACCTGATTATGCAGAGCCTCTGAGTGCAGTTTTACTACTAAGAGTAGTACTGGAGAAGTGTGGCTGAGTGGTTAGAGGCAGCAGACCCGGAAGCTAAGATCGGCCGTGGACCAGGGTTCGATTCCTGCCTCGGCGGGTCTCGGGCTCAAAAATTCTACCGAGTTGACAATTCTCGCTCTGGTGCCTACTCGACTCACGGGATCACACTCTGCGACTCTGGGCAATAGCTTGCTTAATCTCCACTACGGCCCCTCGCGGCGGGATGCCTGGCTTTCACCTTGTGGATAACCGGCCGGGGTATCTCACAGGGGAATACCAGGACGGGTTCCCTAAACAAGCGCCTAGAGACCCCTGGGTTATAGTGCGCTATATAAATCGAAACACATTTACATTTACTAAGTCAATTTGGCATTTAAAATCCCTTTGTCAAACCTTAAACTCCCCTCTTATTACATATAAGTCACCTGTAAAGCAGGCCATAGGTAGGCCATAGGGCAGAGTGGCATGTGCCTAAAGGGTAAGACATGTACTTTGAAGTTTTAGTGAGTTTCATGCTCTCTTACTGGCACATGTGCTCAGCTATACATGCAGTCTCCCACCCATACTGCAACTCATAAACCTATTTACAAAGCATAGAGACACTCACACGTCTAGTTAGATAGTGACAGCGGCACTTGGACATTCAGTCAAAAACTGAATGCACTGTATCCTGAAGTAACAGTCACCTTTACACACAGTGACATACCCCAAAAGTCACTAACACAACCAGTAAGCTAAGCATACAGTCACTTGTATACAGTTGAATGAATGAATGCTGGATTTATAGAGCGTGTGGTTACCCTGAGGCGTCCCAGCACTGTACCACTGGGGAACCCATCCTGGCTTTCCCTGTGAGATGGTCCCTTTACTGGGCATCCCCAAGGTGCAGCCAGGCTTCCCTGGCGGTGATGGGGCCGGAGTGGAGATTTAGCAAGTTTTGCAGCGTGGGACCCCATGGTTAGAGTGGCACCGAGGCAAGATTTATCGGGCCCTCTGACATTGGTCCTGCACCCAGCCACATCGGGAATTGAACCCTGGTCCCGGGCCGACCTCTGCCTCTGGGTCTGCCGCCTCTAAACGTTGAGCCACACTTCTCCAGTTCTAGAGTTCCATAGAGTTACTAAGAGAGCCAGTGAAATAGTGATACGGTTACTTAGACATCCGGTCACATCCCCACAAATGGACTCATACACTGACTCAAGTATGTACTCAAGTATTAACACACCATGTGCACACACAGGGACACACATGGGCATACACCAACACACCCAGGTAGTAAACTAAGGATAGAATGTTACAGCCTGACACACAATTAGGCATACACTAACATACCCAGGTAAATTCTGAAGTATATAGTAATATGACTCTACATACACTATTCCATACACTGAGCTACCCATGAACACACTAATGCACACAGTAACACATCCAGTCACACACTGAACAATACACCAATACACCCAGGTATACACTGACACACCAAGACACACTCATGTACACACTAATACACCCAGGTACACACTTATGTACAGAGCAACACAGCCAGACACACAGTGACATATACACTGATACACCCAGGCACACCATGTGTAGTGAAGTGCCTATTTCCCCAATAGGCTCTGCGCATTGGAACAATATACACTGTAGGTTTGGCATAGGACTGAGGTCAGTATGCCCATATCAAGTATAATAAACGTAATTACTTTGTGTGCCAGCTAACTGTGAGGCCACTAGAAATTCCTTGTAAACAAGAAGGGAGTACCTTCTGGCAACCGCATAAACATGACAACTTTGTTTCCCTTTAGAATCGGAACACTCTCAGAATCGTGGAAACAGTAGATAACAGTTTCACTCAGCTAATCGTGCATGCTTAGTTTCTGCAGAGTTACACAAAAAGAGTAGACGGGCGTTTCAATAAAAAAGGATTTATTGAACAGTCTCATTTCGCAGGTAAGAGATACGTGCTGTTACAATCTTAAGACAGTATGCGAGATATATTATGGACAGCGGAAGCAGTAGAAAGAAATATTACTGCAATAGCATTGAATAATAGTTATGAAACATATTCATATACATATACATAAATAACACAGGCTAAAATGTGAGTACTCATATGATGCGTTCTCTTACTAGTTCCTCCCCAGTGTACCTAACCTAAGTATAGTACAAGGTAAGAAGTAGGTGCTGTATTTTATAGCATGGTAAGCTATAGTTTGTATGCTAAGTTTGTATGCCAAGAGTCCCTCTAGGTTCTAGTCAGCTCCATACCTTGAGAATGAGAGAGGTTGTAATCTCTTTCCAGGTCTCGAACTCTAACACCCCGCAAATGGAGTCAGAACACTGGAAGCTGGATTCTCTGCGAAAGGGATGAGAGCGTCTTGTCAGTGCTTGAGGCCGGGACACAAATTCCTCTAAGTCGTGGTCTCTTCCAAACTTGCTGTGGCAAGCCGTATCGAGCTGTGCAGCCGAGCCGTGGTTTGCCATGGTAAGAGAAGGTATATTTATACGTGGAAGGGGCTTAGGAATGTTTGCATTGATGTAAAGTCAAGTAGAGGAAGACGTCTTGAATGAACCCTTAGGGTATAGAGGTTCATGCATAATGAAAGAGTTCTTGGAGAAATCAATAATCCTGGGCTTGGGATTCTCCCAACAGCTTAAGGGTCTGGTTTCTAAGAACTCATTGTGACGTTGGGGTGGACGGATGTAGGTGACCATGCCTGTATTTAGATAGCATGGCTAATGCCTAAATAAGGACTGGGATCTTATGCCTTTATAAGGGCAATGTGAATTGTGCCTATATACGGACATGATTCAGGAAAACCTATATACGGACATCTAAATCGAAACACAACAACAAGAAGCTATTTATTTTTATTCTGAGAAGAATGAGAACACTGGATAAAATAGTAATGTCTATGATGAAAATAAGCCCAAAGAAAAGACTTGTGAAAAGAACCAACTTTTGCAAAGTTATCAGTGGGAATGGAAGCATACTTCCTTTACTGAGTCTTGTTCTAATGAACAAAGCTACTTCCAAGAGAAGACATCAGTGCATTCAGTTGGTCAATGTATTGAGGTGAAGGATGGTACTCCCATTAAAAGAGGAGATGGTAGCTAGGAATGTTGAAGAAATGATAGCAGAAGAGGTACAGGCACAGGCATTTACAGGCACCTGTTTGCAAATGAAACTGTTTAAGTTTTTGCAATGCTTGACTGGAATCAATTGACATATTGAGAACTTTCCTTCGGATGTTTCCCTGGAAAAGTCTGAAAAAGAAAAAAAGTATGTTGCAAAGATTAGGTCCATGCAAAGTAAGGAAGTATACCAATTTGCAAGGACATTCACTAGCACGTCTGTTTAAGAAAGTGTGTCAAAGCCCCTGTAATTATTTCAGAAAATTAGCTGTTCTCCACTAGAGAACACAAACGTTTCCTAGGAGAATTTACAATGTCAAAACTCCTGCGTTATGTTTATGAGAAAGGAATAGAGCAAACTTTTTGCATGGTACTGTAGCAGTGATGGAAAATATTTGGGAAGATGTTTAGTTTAGTTTCTTTGGTCCTGAAGAGGAGTGTAGTAAAAAAAAAGGAGTTGGTATGTGCAGGTATTAGTGTTGATACCTTTAGAGAATAGATTAGAACGTTTAACACATTTTCTTTCAGAGAAAGCAAACTGTGTTTATACATGTTGTTGACACACTCATTACAAAAGTCAAACCCACAATGTAGTTGTATTAACAAAAACTGAACAAGAAAACTAAGATAAGAGCAAGAAATTGCTGTTTATTTATTAGTAGAAGAACAGTTTGGGTTGTCCAAACAGCAAGGAATATGTAAGTACTGCTATGATAAGTTAAAGGAAAACAAAATGCTAGGTATAGCAGTGCATAACAAGTTAAAATTAGTATCTATTCCTCAATAACTATGAGATTTACATGTTTATGAATCAATTTTCATTCAAGGTGTACACCCATTTCAGCCTATAGTTCTTATGGGGCCAAGGACAGGGACCCAGCCTGCTTTGTCCACGCTACCATTCGGATAGCTGGTCTATAAGGTTGACTAACAACCAATCACCATAAGGGTCGTTTGGACTGGTGCAAGGTGCTCACTAGAATAGTGAACACCATATACCAGGCCAACTTCTCACAAGCACCTAGGTATTTCATGAACAGAACATCTTGAGAGTGATACCCAACTAGCCAAGGCAAGCCTGAAGTTAACACAAACAGTGGGGGGGGATTATGAAAATGCAAAGAACTGCCACGTTCAAGCCAGCTGCCCCTATTATTGAAATATATAAAGCACAGGCCAGGGGGGCCCCCCTATATGGGGCTGAACTCTGGGGACACTGTAGGCCCTCAAACCTCCTGAAAATAGAACACAATTTCATGAGGCATTTAGTGGGTCTCCCTCGTAGCACCCCTTCAGTCCCCCTCCGTATGGATTTGGGCTTGCAACCTATTGATGAAGAGGTCGCTTTAAGGCCTATTACATTCTGGCATAGGCTCTGGGCAAAACCAGAGCTGTCCTGCTACGGAGCGGAACTCAGGGAGGTCCTACTTTGCCTAACTAACAAGAAAATCCTGTGGCTTATCCACATAAGGGCTCTCTGCACAAAGATAGGAAGGCTGGACCTCTGGAAAACACCTGAATTAATGTGCCCACTAATAACCAGGGTGGATCTTGTGCGGCTCTATAGGCACCATAATTTGACAATCCTCCAAGAAAGGTCCACCGGTGGCCGGCTGACATTAGAGTTTCTACAAGTAAAGGCCGAATATAGAAAAGAAGAGTACCTGGATGTGATCTATCCTCCTCTGGCTAGTAAACCCTATATTCAATTTAGATTGGGGACTCTTCCACTTATGACATTCACCAGCAAATGGGATAAAGAAAAGAAGGAAGAATTCCCGGTGGGCAAACATAAGGTAGAGTCTGAAATTCACATGCTTTTCCTCTGCCCTGTATACTTTGCACCACACAAATGATGGTTAGCTCCAATATGCAGAAACCCAGGGTTTAGGCACTGTTTACAGGCCTATAGGATATTAAAATACGACACCCATCCCCTTATTGTTTTTGCTGTTTTGCGCTTCCTGAATGGTAGGTGGCATAAGCGCAGGGGCTTTCTGAAGTGATTGTGTGGAGAGCCTTATGTGTGCCCCTTTTTAACAAATCTATGGAGGCTTATACATTGGGGTCATTTGCACTACTTATCAATTCTATTTTTTTGAGTGACAACCGCAAATTAATTTTATAGTTGTTTTTTAACTGATTTTAGGATAATGGCTAGCTAATATTTTTATACTGTAACAAATGTAGATATATGATTGTATTGTATTGTTTATCGTTATCTAATTTTTTACTTTTCTTTTTGTGTTTTATGATTGTAATGATGTACTTTTATGACCTGAGATGGCCGAAATAAAGTTATTAACTGAACTGAAACTGTTTGTGTACACAGAGATTTCCATGAACCACTTACAATTGTAGTAAATGTTGTGCCTACAAAGAATAAATACATCTGGAGAGAGTTAGTGGATGTTAATAAACTACAAAAGTGACAGTAAACCTGGATTAAAATTATATTTATTATAAAAACGTTGATAATGTTCGTGATGTAACATATATAGAAGATGAAATGTTACCATTAAGTAGACAGATTGAAAAAGTGGATCGATCCAGATCAGAAGAGATTTACGAACATTACAGCATCCATCCTCTGCATTCTAAAAAAGGCATTGATGATGCTATTGATTTCTTTCAAATCAAACCAGCCAAAGGAGCTCCCATAAGTGTGTGGGAGAAAAGTACTGCTATGATAAGTTAAAGGAAAACAAAATGCTAGGTATAGCAGTGCATAACAAGTTAAAATTAGTATCTATTCCTCAAAAACTATGAGATTTACATGTTTATGAATCAATTTTCATTCAAGGTGTACACCCATTTCAGCCTATAGTTCTTATGGGGCCAAGGACAGGGACCCAGCCACCAACTTACCTTCAGAAAGGCCCTAAAGAAAGAGCTGTCTACTTACCTTTAGATTTTAAGCAGAATATTGAAACTGTTGGGGGAAGCAGTGGAGCACTGTGGATCCCTTTTAGCTGAGAGGGGTTGTGTTGATGATGGTCCATCTTTTGGTATTCCACCCATGATCACACAGGAAGTGGGAACCCATGATGTATCATCTTTAGTAGACTGGAGGGACTCCTCCTGGAGAATTGGCTGTGGTAGATGGCAATCCCTGCGGACTGCATCCCAACGATTTGTGGGCCCTAGGTGATAGGGGCAATGTGGTACAGTAGAGAGCCAGAGTACTAGGTGATAGTATTAGAATTTTGTCCTGGAACCGGGCTGGAATCAAGAACAAATTATCCTGTCCAGACTGGGGATGTTTTGCAGACAATTATGACATCTGCTTATTCCAGGAGACGTGGGCCCGGGAGGAATATCAGAGAGCAGGTTTTGCTTCCTTTAACATGTCGGCTACCACGAAGGGAAGGGGGAGACCGTCAGATGGCTTAAGTATCTGGGTGGGCACACACCTTGGCATCAAAGCTGAGCAGATTTCATCTAATACTGATGACGTACCATGTGTTCTTTTAACACTTGCCTCAAAGGCACAAATAGCCCTACTCAATATTTATTCCAGACCTGTATATAATGGGCAATAATCAGGTGCTATAGAAGATTTGGGACACTTTATACCAACTTTGGACCAGCAGCTGTATTGATAGTAGGAGGCGACTTTAAATGCCAGTTTGAGCCTCTAATCGATCCAACTTTAGATGGGCCCACTGAGGAGGATCAATATTGTTCGATACCCGATCCACAGATCCCACCAGTTAAAGCTTCGTCGCCGGTGGTCTTGCAACTTAATTCCCTTACCCTGGCACTATCATTGAGGGCATGCAATGGGAGGACCAAATCAAATAGACCGGGCCAGTCTACGTTCAATAGAGAGGGGCAGATCTTGTTGCTTGATTACATCCTGGTTGAAACTAGAACTTGGGACAGGGTCCTTGACTTCCAGGTTCACCAGAGGCAAGACAGTGACCACAATGCTCTAGCAATGACCTTAAAAGCAGGGAGTTTGGGTTAGGACCTAATATAGAGCAAAATGCATTAACATTAACGAACAATAGGCGGAGACTACCTAAGCTGGCCAATATATATCAGCAGGCCTTTCCACTACTAAATTAAATGGGGGAGGTAGGAAGAGCCGATTCCGAAATAGGGATGCAGGACAGGACCCTGAAAATCCATGAGCAGTTAACGTTAAAACTGATCGATGCATTCTACCCGGTGGGAAAGCCAAGGGTAAACAATGATTCTAAGTACCCCTGGTTCAATGCAAGTTGCCTCAAAGCCAAACTGGACCTGCTAAATGCAGTGAAGGCAAAGGATAGGTCAGCAATTACGCAGTGCAGGGCAAGGTATAAGTGGACTACCAAAACAGAAAAGGAAAACTGGGAAGCGGAGAACTGGGAAGATCTTACGATTGCCCTGAACGATAAAGATTTGAAAACATTCTGGGCATAGTTAGTTCTGGAGGAAGGGGAGTGCGACCTGCCATAGAACCTAATATAGTGCCCGCAGTTTGGGAAGCACACTTTAGGGCACTATATGCCGGTCAGAGTGAAGTGGGTACTTCTTTTGCCTCTCCGAAGCCCCTCCATGAGTATCGATTGGAAGGTGCCTGGGAGATTACTTTAGGTGAAGTAGAAAGTGCTATTGATAAATTACAACCTAATAAAGCACCTGGCCTAGATAAGCTACCTGGGGATCTCATTCGGATGGAACCAAAAATTTGGGCCCCGTACTTGTTTGCCCTGTTTAATGCCATCTTAAAGGGCATGGATCCCCCAGATACCTGGTGTGGGGCTGAGATAGTCCCCATACATAAAAAAGGTTGCCCTAAAACTACAGGCTGATCAGCCTAATAGATACCACCCAAAAACTTATGGGACAGGTCATCCTGGATAGAATACATGGCTGGATAAAGGAGATGGGGATACTAAGTCCTTATCAGGCAGGCTTCAGGTCGAGTGCATCAACCGTTGACCAGATATTTAGACTTCAGGTGCTCTACTGGAAGACGGTGAGTATAGAGGGTGACAGCCTCTATCTCATATTCGTCGACCTGAAGTCTGCCTTTGACTTAGTTCCCAGGGAAAAATTATGGAAAGTATTGTGGGACCTTGGGATCCCACCTTACCCTCTGGATGTGCTAGTGAGGCTACGAACGGGGACCTATGCCCAAGTAAGGTGTGGAAAACATGGGGAACTCTCTGCACGCTTCCCTGTTAAAAAGGGGGTTCGTCAGAGGTTCGTACTTGCCCCTACTCTATTCTGCCTTTACATCAAAGGGCTCATTGAGCATTTAACCAGTGTCAAAGATAGCGATGCACCAAGGCTAGTCTCGTGGAAGGTGCCTGCGTTGATGTTTGCGGATGACACTCCGTTGTTGTCCAAAACATCAACGGGCATACAACATACTCTGGATAGTTTTGCTGATTTTTGTAATTTGAGGGGCTTTGAGATCAACCTAACTAAGACCACATTTATGATCTTCAATCCCCCCAAGACCACCCATCCAAATCCATCCCTACATGGCACACCCTTGGAGAGAGTGAGGCCTTTTGAGTACTGTAGGAGAGTAGGGTCTGCTTTCCTATGGTCACCCCATTTTTGCTTTTTGCCTCACTGGTTTTCGACTTAATGTGGCTGTGGGCCTGCTAATCAGACCCACAGCCTGCTGTTCTCTCTCTAAATTCACAGGCATGTGCTTTAGGTACATAACCAATTGGACATTGGGTCACCTTATCAGCCCCTGTACAGTGTACTATAGGTACCCAGGGCATAGGTGTATCCAAGGCCTACCAGGGGCTGCAGGATATCTTTTGCCACCCCTGGCAGGCTATCCAAACTGACACAACTGGCTGATCACTCAGCTGGGGCAAGGTTGTGTAATCACCCCTTGCTTGGATATAGTATACCTATTTCTAAACCTATATCTGGACACATATGCACCTAGAAGTCACTCCTATGGCAGGCCTTGTCAATCCTGGAGGCAGAGTACTTGGTTTTATGTGAGATGATGCTCTAGCATGAGCTGAGCCTGTCTGCAGCTTTCGGGACCAACTCCCTTAGCTGTTCCGGGATATTGCCATACCATATACTCTTAAGTACATTATAATCCTCGCGGTAACTTGCTAACTTTGGTTTGGCTTTATCAAAACATGTCGTGTAAGGTGTCATACGCTTTTGAATACTACCCCCTTGCCAGTTCTGGTGATGGGGGTAGCATTCCACCCTCATAGAGGGAGAAGACATGTTACTTTGCTTAAACGCGGTTAAATCTAACCAGAGCCCCAGCATTACAAAATGGATGCTGCTGCCACAGACACGAGTCTGGCCTCATGCTGCTGACTGAAACTCTGGCATGGGAGGCCTGGACAAATGGTATGCTGTCACAGGGAGGTGTTACACCACCCCAGACAGGAGATAGTGGATTGTAGCAGGGAGGGTTGAATGAAACTAGACACTGCCTGGGGCGCACAAGGCACCCCATGCATAGTCCAGTTCCAACCGGTGCTGGGGCACTCCATCCCCAGCTCTGGTGCGAAACTGGACAAAGGGAAAGGGGTGTAACCACCCCCTTCCTGGGTCCCACCCATAGGAGGGACCTAGCAGGTGATCCAGCCCCTTGATTTGGAATAAAGGTAGGAGCTGTGCCAATGCAATTTAGATCATCCTGACTGAAACTTTGAAATGAAACTCTGGACCCTTCGACATCCTACTCAACGTAGAAGACTGAAGAATCTCCCTTGTGGTCAAGGAGTGGCCACCATGTGCAAGCAGGCACCATCAGCGTGATGAGGCTTTCTTTGCCATTGCTCCTGCCGGAGCTCAAACAACAGAGACCAACAAGACCTGGACTCCCAGACTTCCAACAGCCGATCCACAGTCCTAGCAAAGCTTAGACCCGTGGAGGCGACAAGAGACGTAGGACTGGCCATCTTGAAAAGTCGAAAAAGTGCTTCCAGTGCAGCCCCCGAGGTTCCCTCGATGCTGTGGTTTGGGGTTTAAGAAACCCTAGCTCCGAGCAGCCTGTGCTCCAAAGATCACCTCGCCACACTCTCGGAGTGCTGCGTGGAGCCCTTTTGCACTTTTCCTGCTCGACGCATTGTCCGGTCGCTTACCTGTTGGCTAGTGGCCTCTGTGACGATGAAACACCAAAACTACACTGCTGGTCTGGTTGCTCCCGACTGGCCCCAGCTCCCCTGAGAAGGAGCCATCGATCTGACCTTCCTGGTCCGATTAGGAAGACATCTTCGTATCCTGCGTGAGTTGCCTTTGCCAAGGCTTGGTGACTCCGAATCGAGTACCGACACCGCCGACAACAAGAGCCTTTGTGAGACAGCTCGTGATCACCAGCTGGTCATCCTCGATCCTTCCTGGTCCACGTGGCAGTGGAGACAAACACCTCAACATCACCTGATTGCAACCTGACATCGCCTGGTTCCCTCCTGGTTCCTCGCTGGTCACTGGATAGTGACCTGAACATTGTCCCCTCTGCTTTCAGGTACTCTAAATCTACGATCCACCCTTGTATCCAACCGGACTCATCTCTCCTGGCCGCCTGCAGCATCTTCAACTACAGGCTCCATAGAACTTCACAACGAAACCCGACACACTTTGGCACCTATGCACCCGCTTCCTGTGGGTGAGGTAACGAGTTAACTCCGGTGCTCCCATAGGGGATTACACCTCTAGTGTCCTAGTTTTAAGTGGCTAAGTTCTAGTCCAGTCGGAAGTCTCCGAAACCTATAACTTTCTGATTTTTACGCACCATTGACTTGTATAGTAAACGCGGTTGCCTATAGACTACGCACCGGTATCCTGTGGGCCTCTCCCGACCTAAACTTCGTTAGTCCAGTGTAGGCCCAGCGATTCCCTAGGCCCTAGGCCTGTTCATTGTTCATGACGTGGTACTTATACCACTTTCTTAATATATGGTTTGAGTGGCCACCCGGCCTATCCATAATTGTGCAGCTTATTGTATGTTATACTGTGTTCTTTGTTTAACGCTTGTGCTCCTGTGCTCATACAGAGTTAAGGGGATTATTCTAGAAATAAATACATATATTTTGTAATATATAACTTGTGTGGTGTCCTTTCATTTGGTATTTAAAGGGATTGCATATTGTAAAACAGGTGGCTTTACATGCCCTCTTGAGTTTAGCCTAAGACTGCTTTGTCCACGCTACCATTCGGATAGCTGGTTTATAAGGTTGACTAACAACCAATCACCATAAGGGTCGTTTGGACTGGTGCAAGGTGCTCACTAGAATAGTGAACACCATATACCAGGCCAACTTCTCACAAGTACCTAGGTATTTCACGAACAGAACATCTTGAGAGTGATACCCAACTAGCCAAGGCAAGCCTGAAGTTAACACAAACAGTGGGGGGGGATTATGAAAATGCACAGAACTGCCACGTTCAAGCCAGCTGCCCCTATTATTGAAATATATAAAGCACAGGCCAGGGGGGGCCCCCTATAGGGGGCTGAACTCTGGGGACACTGTAGGCCCTCAAACCTCCTGGAAATAGAACACAATTTCATGAGGCATTTAGTGGGTCTCCCTCGTAGCACCCCTTCAGTCCCCCTCCGTATGGATTTGGGCTTGCAACCTATTGATGAAGAGGTCGCTTTAAGGCCTATTACATTCTGGCATAGGCTCTGGGCAAAACCAGAGCGCTCCTGCTACGGAGCGGAACTCAGGGAGGTCCTACTTTGCCTAACTAACAAGAAAATCCTGTGGCTTATCCACATAAGGGTTCTCTGCACAAAGATAGGAAGGCTGGACCTCTGGAAAACACCTGAATTAATGTGCCCACTAATAACCAGGGTGGATATTGTGCGGCTCTATAGGCACCATAATTTGACAATCCTCCAAGAAAGGTCCACCGGTGGCCGGCTGACACTAGAGTTTCTACAAGTAAAGGCCGAATATAGAAAAGAAGAGTACCTGGATGTGATCTATCCTCCTCTGGCTAGTAAACCCTATATTCAATTTAGATTGGGGACTCTTCCACTTATGACATTCACCAGCAAATGGGATAAAGAAAAGAAGGAAGAATTCCCGGTGGGCAAACATAAGGTAGAGTCTGAAATTCACATGCTTTTCCTCTGCCCTGTATACTTTGCACCACACAAATGATGGTTAGCTCCAATATGCAGAAACCCAGGGTTTAGGCACTGTTTACAGGCCTATAGGATATTAAAATACGACACCCATCCCCTTATTGTTTTTGCTATTTTGCGCTTCCTGAATGGTAGGTGCCATAAGCGCAGGGGCTTTCTGAAGTGATTGTGTGGAGAGCCTTATGTGTGCCCCTTTTTAACAAATTTATGGAGGCTTATACATTGGGGTCATTTGCACTACTTATCAATTCTATTTTTTTTAGTAGCAACCGCAAATGAATTTTATAGTTGTTTTTTAACTGATTTTAGGATAATGGCTAGCTAATATTTTTATACTGTATCGAATGTAGATATATGATTGTACTGTATTGTCTATCGTTATCTAATTTTTTACTTTTCTTTTTGTGTTTTATGATTGTAATGATGTACTTTTATGACCTGAGATGGCTGAAATAAAGTTATTAACTGAACTGAAACTGATTGTGTACACAGAGATTTCCATGAACCACTTATAATTGTAGTAAATGTTGTGCCTACAAAGAATAAATACATCTGGAGAGAGTTAGTGGATGTTAATAAACTACAAAAGTGACAGTAAACCTGCATTAAAATTATATTTATTATAAAAACGTTGATAATGTTTGTGATGTAACATATATAGAATGAAATATTACCATTAAGTGGATGTATGACGTTAGAACGCATACATTGACAACGCGTACCTTTACAACGCGTTCGTAACAACGAAAGTTGTTACCACGCATTGCGCTGGGGGGCGCAAAATTGATTAATTTATTTTACTATTCCAACACCAGTCCCCGTGGATAGTAGGGAAGGTGTTGGGATAGTAAATTAAATCATTTACTATCCTTTAGCGCCCCCCCAGTGCAATGCGTGGTAACAACTTTCGTTGTTACGCCCGCGTTGTAAAGGTATTCCGTGGTAATGCTTGCGTTCTAAACGCTGCATACCCCATTAAGTAGACAGATTGAAAAAGTGGATCGATCCAGATCAGAAGAGATTTACGAACATTACAGCATCCATCCTCTGCATTCTAAAAAAGGCATTGATGATGCTATTGATCTCTTTCAAATCAAACCAGCCAAAGGAGCTCCCGTAAGTGTGTGGGAGAAAAGTTTAGAAGTTTGCTTTTTTCCACAACTCTTTCCCAGTGTAGGAGGTTGCCTCTCTGATGGCTGCCCTGTACAGATACCAGCAGCTGAATACTGGTCAACTAGAGTATACTCAAAGGATCCAAGATTTTGGCACTGTATTCTCTACATATTCCATCTTCAATCAATCAATCAATCACAGTATTTATATAGCGCACTACTCACCCAGAGGGTCTCAAGGCGCTAGGGGAGGGGGGTCCGCTACTGCTCGAACAGACAGGTCTTGAGTTGCTTCCTGAAGGCGAGGTGGTCCTGGGTCAGGCGGAGGTGGGTCGGGAGGGAGTTCCATGTCTTGGCGGCGAGGTAGGAGAAGGACCGTCCCCCTGTGGTGGCTCTTCGGATGCGGGGGACGGTGGCGAGGGCGTGGCCGGTCGATCGAAGCTGGCATTTGGGAGCGTAGAAGTTGAGGCGGCTGTTGAGGTATCCTGGTCCTTGGTTGTGTAGGGCTTTGTGTGCGTGGGTGAGGAGTCGGAAGGTGATTCTCTTGATGACCGGGAGCCAGTGCAGGTCTCTCAGGTGTCCGGAGATGTGGCTGCGGCGGGGGATGTCCAGGATGAGTCATGCTGAGGCGTTCTGGATCCGCTGAAGTCTTTTCTGGAGTTTGGCGGTGGTGCCGGCGTAGAGGGAGTTGCCGTAGTCCAGATGGCTGGTGACGAGGGCCTGGGTGACCGTCTTCCTGGTCTCGGTGGGGATCCACCGGAAGATCTTTCGTAGCATGCGCAGGATGTTGAAGCACGACGAGGAGACGGCGTTGACTTGTCTGGTCATGGAGAGGGTGGAGTCCAGGATGAAGCCCAGGTTGCGTGCGTGGTCTGTTGGTTTGGGTGCGCTGCCCAGGGCTGGGGGCCACCAGGAGTCATCCCAGGCGGAGGGTGAGGATCCCAGGATGAGGACTTCCGTCTTGTCCGAGTTCAGTTTCAGGCGGCTGTTCTTCATCCATTCGGCTACCTCTTTCATCCCTTCATGGAGGTTGGCTCTGGCGGTGGCGGGGTCGTTGGTGAGGGAGAGAATCATCTGGGTGTCATCGGCGTAGGAGATGATGTTGAGGTTGTGCTGGCGTGCGATGTCTGCGAGGGGGCTCATGTACACGTTGAAGAGGGTTGGGCTGAGCGAGGAGCCTTGAGGAACGCCACAGATGACTTTGGTGGCTTCAGATCTGAACGGGGGGAGGCGGACTCTCTGTGTCCTACCGGCGAGGAAGGAGATGATCCACTCCAGAGCCTTCCCCTGGATTCCGACGTTGCTGAGTCGCTGCACTAGTGTACGGTGGCAGACAGTGTCGAAGGCCGCGGAGAGGTCTAGGAGGATGAGGGCCGCTGTTTCTCCGTTGTCAAGCAGAGCTCGGATGTCATCGGTGGCTGCGATCAGGGCGGTCTCGGTGCTGTGGTTGGCCCGGAAGCCAGACTGCGAGATGTCGAGGGATCCGATCGTCTCGAGGAAGGCGGCCAGCTGCTTGTTGACTGTCTTCTCGATGACTTTTGCAGGAAACGGGAGCAGCGAGATGGGGCGGTAGTTCTTGAGGTCGGTGGGGTCGGCTGATGGTTTCTTTAGTAGAGCGCTGAGTTCGGTGTGCTTCCAGCTCTCCGGGAAGGTAGCGGTGTCGAAAGAGGTATTGATGATGTCCCGCAGGTGGGGTGCGATGACAGCGTCGGCCTTGTTGAAGACGTGGTGAGGGCAGGGGTCGGTCGGAGATCCGGAGTGGATGGAGTTCATTGTGCGGACGGTGTCTTCGGTGCTGATCGGGGTCCAGGCGCGGAGGGTGGTGGTGGGGGGCGGTGGTTCGGTCGTGGCGTGCGTCGGTTGAGTGCTGAAGCTGTTGTGTATGTCCGCGATCTTGTTGTGGAAGTAGGAGGCGAGGGAGTTGCAGAGGTCTTGCGAAGGGGTGATGTCGTTGTTTCCGGCGTTGGGGTTGGAGAGCTCTTTGACGATGTTGAAGAGTTCCTTGCTGTTGTGTGCGTTGTTGTCCAGTCGTTTCTTGAATGCGGTTTTCTTGGTGGCGTGGATGAGTTGGTGGTGTTTTCGGGTGGCGAGCTTGAGGGCAGTCATGTTGTCCGATGTTGGGTCTCTGCGCCAGGTTCTCTCGAGGGCTCGGCAGTTCTTCTTGGAGCTCTTGAGTTCGTCGGTGAACCATGGGGCTTTCTTGCTACCGGGTCTGCTAGGCGGGGTCTTCAGAGGGGCGAGTTCCATGTCTTGGAAACATCTTCTGTTTGAAAGTTACTTATATGGACTTTTAAATGCTGTAAACCACATACTGGAGATTGGAGTTAATCTTCAACCTCTATCTGCAAAGGAATTCAGTTACAAAGTTCATGGAATATATGAAAAGTTAGATTACAAGTCAATTATGGATTGGATGATAGAGGGATTCCACTATCATCCTGAGGCGGTGCGAGGAAGGAGCTCAAATACCCCACGGCTCCAGTACTCCCTATAGGGCCCTTATCAAGGAGGCACTCTCTATCCTTGGAACTGCCTTTTCACATGTGACTGCAACTACAGCGATATCAGTTCAACAGAACACCGCACTCATTGGTTGATTGACTCATTGGAGTCAATTTTCATCATTACACATGCCCTGATGAAGTTCACCATGCTGAACGAAACACGTTGGCTGAGACTCTTTGCACTATTTTGGAATATTTGAATAAAGAAACATTTTTCACCAAAGGAAATTGACTTGTTGTTACTCAAAACAGAGGACCAGGGTAGTGCACCGCTCCATCCTTTCCCAGACTCAGTTGTGCTAATGTCGCCTGGGAGGACCTGGTTGAATTTTCGAGAGCAGTGAATTCTAATGTTAAAGGTATCGAAGTGAAGATTGCTGGAGAACTTTGCTCCTTGGATCCCGCTAATGTTTGCATATATTTTAACTACAGGTTTCAAGCTGTGATATTTTTCAACTGCAACAATAGAAATACTCCTCTTGGCGAGGTAACTAATTTCTTTTAGGGAAAAGAGTTCCAAGCAAAAGGTACTCCTCACATTCACATGCTGTTATGGAAAAGATGCACCAACATTTGGAACAGACAGTGATGAGTCTGTCTTGTTTTTCATGGGACAGTATGTGACATTTGCCATTCCAAAAGACGGTGGTGTAAAAGCTTAAGAAAAGAAGTTCTGTGCTTTCACACTCGTAGATGTGGGAAGTAGTGTCGTTGAAAATGTAGATGCAAAGGAATATTTCACATGAGTTGTAAATTTGGATTTAAGCAACCTGTCATTTCCCAAGGTTGGTTGGTTGATAGCTTTATTTCGATATGCAGATATCATAAAAGCATTACAAAGGTATATAAAACAGCACATCGTAAAAAAAACTGTTGCAAGTTAAAAAACAGGTGAGATAAAAGAGTTCTATTTGTGCATCAAATAAATTAATTAAAAAGGAATTAAATTGAAATAGACAGTCTTTTTAAGCGGATCAACCATGCCCATTTTAAAAATTTAGAAACGCCACAGACTATGGGGGAGGAAGTGTCAGTTAGTAAAATCTGTAAAGCCACCGTATGTTGGCGAGTTCCCAATTGTCTGCAAAGAGGTTTGAGCCAGCGTCTTCTTGGGCGGGAGTAATCGGGGCACTCAAAAAAGAAATGTGCCACAGTTTCGGGCCTAGTTGAACAGAGGGCACAATGTGGAGATACCTGCGCAGGCATATTCCATCTTGAGAGCAGGTCTCCTAAGGGTAAGGTACCCACTCTAAATTCCCAAGGAAGAGTGAACAGCTTTTTTTCTGCAGTCAAATATACACTGACACGGAAATCACCAAAAAACACATACAACCTGGGTGGAACAGAGGCTTATATGTATATTATTGAGTACAACCCTGTGATTCTCAAGATGTGGAATACAAATATGGATCAACAATTTGTTGCAGACAACTCCATCACTGTTGCTTGGTAAGTCACTTCATACATTACAAAATCAGAGTAAACAGAGATGAAGGCGATGTGGGAGGAAATTTCTGCAGAACAGACTCTATCCAAGAAATTGTACCGCCTCAGTTTGAAAATGCTTTCTCACAGAGAGATGTGATTCTATGAGTGCTGTGACTGGTTGAACCTGGCCAGTTTGTTCTTAAAGTCAAGGTGATTAATTTGGATATGTCTAGGCCTAGCAAGTTCACGAAAAAGAGTGTTAAAGTATTTCTCAGAAATTAAGTAACTACCACAGTGTGACCTGGAAAGTACAGACATTGAGAAATCAAATAAGTTAGGCATACACTATCCAAGGAGGAGTCCACATGTAGAAGACATGTGTCTGTGAAGTATGTCAACACTGCAGATGCAAAAGGAATATAATAAAAACATAGAAGAAGAGAAACATGATGTAGTTGGATGCAATGGTTGTTTGGTGAGACATGAAAAAGGAAATCTAATTAACCACTTTTGGAAAGTGGATTATTAGTAGTGACAAATAGTGACTTACCTCTAGCAATAAAGCCACAAACGCAATAAAAGGGTCAGTTTATATCTCCAAAAATTATTATCTAGCTCAACCCTTGGTAGCTGGCATTGAGCAGGCAGGCGTAAATTAGGAGACAGGTGTGTAAAGCATTTAGAAACACCAATACATTAAATAAGTAAGACACAACACACAATAAAAATTAAACTTCAATTTATAAACATAGATATTATTTCTATGAACAAATCAACACCAAAATGACAAACATCCAATGTAGGGAACCGTAGATATGAGTTTTTAAAGAATAAACACTTTCTGGTGCTTTAAAATATATAGCCCCACTTTGGGACAAATGGTCGCGCTTGACCGGGACAAAGTGAATGTTTAAGGCCAACAGCGATGGAGGCCTGGCCAGATACACTAAGCGGGATGCCTCGGTCAAAATGTTACATTCACACTTAGTCATTTTTCTGGAGCTTTTTCCCTCAACTTCAAGCAAGGTACTTAATCAAGCAGGATTCGGTGCAGGTTCTCTGGCTTGACTTTCTGCAAGGCAGCTGTCAAATCCTGGAAGCCTGAAGCTCTGAAGCTTTCAGCTGGATGAAACTGAAATCCAGGCCATGTTGTGTTTGGTGGTAGTCATCTTGACTCTCGACATAGGGTTGGTCACCTTATGGAGCTTTTTCCAAAAGTTGCTCCAAAGTTCTCCAAACTTTGGGAACTTCTTCCCGAAGGTCCTCTTGAGGGTACACAATGCCCAAAGCACAGATCTAGGAGTCTGTATTCTCCTAGATGTTCCTTGGGAGAGCTGGACTTCAATTCCAACATTGTACCTGATCAAATCCTTGAAAGCCCTCCGGATGCACTCCAAGATGAGGGCTCTTGGTGGAGATGGTGCAGGTGGGCACTGTTAACCTGTAACTTTCAGGGAGTCCACTCCTTAGACTTTCAGTGTCAGGCAAAGTCCTTCTGGTGCTGACTCTCACAATGTGTAGCAAGTATAGTCCTGGTGAGTATAGATCTCTCGGAGCCGGCCAGGAAGTCAGCAGGGCAGTCCATCTTCTTCTTGTCTTTTCATGCAGCAGATCTCAGGAGGAATTCAGCTCTCTCATATTTAGCCATGGATTCTGGGTTGAGGTGGGAAGTGCAATGGAACAAGCAAGACAGGAAACTGTTGATTTCGAACTTTAGTTGGACAAATGAATGATGAGCAGAAAGAAATGTCTATGGAGGAAAAAGAAAAAATACAGCACAGATTCATCCTTGATAAGAAAGAATGCAAATGTTTATGATTTAGGCCAATACTATTATACATCAGTGTTTAAGCTTACATCCGAAATGCTTTTTAATTCACTGCTTACCTACAGAGGACTACCAAATCAAATGTATTGAATGTACTAACAGCAGCCACTGCATTGTCTGCACACAACATTAAAGGAATTACTCTACATCATCTACTAATGCTAGCTTGTTGAATATGAAAATAAATTGCAATACCAAAAGTTACCTGGTGAAGCTTGTCATGAGATGTCAAGAGTGTTTAAGAAACTAAGGGGCATATTACCAAGCAATAGCGTTAATTATCGCTATTGCATGGTTAGAGACAAAAATGTATTGCTGAGCTGCGGCGATTTTTATCGCAGATAAACCTTGGTATTACCAAGGTTTAACGCAAATGCAGTAAAAATCGCCGCAATGTATAAATATCGCTGAAAAGTCAGCGATATTCATGCATTAGCGAGCTAATGCTCTTAGCCATGTTATCCACCTCCCATTGGATAACATGGCTAAGAACTGCTCAGGGCAGGTGTTAGCTTTTGGAGATATTCCCGCTTAGCGCGAATATCTCCAAAAGTTGGTAATAGGAGATAGCGATGTTAGCGACTGCTTTCAGTTGCTAACATCTTGGCACGCCCACTTTGCACCTCATTAGTGATAAATATCACTGACATGCAAAGTGGGGCCCAAGATGGTTGCTATCTCCTACTAGCTGTTGCTAACTGGTGTTAGCGGCAGCTAGGTAATAGGGAGATAATTTTATCTCCGCTTTCTTGGCTTTTAAAGCCAAAAAAGCGGAGATAAACCCCCTTGATAATATGCCCCTAAAGCTTTTGATCATTGAGGAAATGAGCATGGTCTCAAACTTAGTGGTTGCCCTTGTACACTTGAGAATGCAACAGATTTTGAAGACGGAGTATGATGTGCTGTTTGGAGGAAAGCATTCATCTGTCTTTCGTGATCTACAGCAACTTACTCCTGTCAAAGGACAGCCTGTTTTTCAGAAGCATTGGCAATGTAAACATTTGGCTAAACTTCAAATATAAGGAAGTACTGAAGTACGTTGAGCATTCTACATGGTATACAGAAATATTTTGAATGACAGTAGAGTAGGACTTCTGCCTAAGGAGTAAATGTATCTTAAAAGTCAACTTATCAACACACCTTTCTGCTCTAAGAACACAGCAGCACAGCTAATGTTCAATTTAATTGAAAAATTCAAATCTAAAGTCTGTTTAATGCCTACACTTCAAGAGTGCTCCAATTTTAAAGAACAATTACTAAACCTGGCGAAAGAAGACATTCGGAAAGTTACATCTATTGACCAAAAACTGCTGCTATGGGCAAAGCTACAAGCAAAATTGGATTCATTCGAGAAATCTGTATCCAAGACTGCAGAATTAGAAAACTGTTTATGCCTATGCAAAAAATGTAGAGTAATTTTGCGTTGAAATGTAAGTGTTGAGGAAGGATTAGCAATGTTGTTATGGGTAAAGTTATTGATTTCCTTAATTTTCCAAATAGGTATGAAGTTTACAATGAACCATAAAATATGTTCAGATTGATGATATGAAGCAGTTTTGCCGATGTGTAGTACACTGTTTGCTTGAAAAAGTCATATATGTTCAGAGAGAGAGCTATTCCCAGTGTCTCTAGCATATTGTGTAACTATCCATAAATCTCAAGGTTTAAGTGTAGACGCAGCTTTTATTAATTTTGGTAGTACTGTGTTTAAAGAAGGTGCGGCATATGTTGCATTGTCAAGTAAGATCATTGTCCTGGTTGTTTGTGGTTGGTTTTGATGACAGAAAAGTTTGTGCCAATGCAAGTTGTTCCAGAGAGTACCCATCACCCACCACAAAGTCTATAGTCAGGTACAGACTCCAAGTTTCCTTTAACAGAGACAGAACAGTCAAGGACAGAAATGAGGGCTCAATAGAGGCATAACCTTATCTACTTAAAACACTGCTTAGCATATTATAAATCAAAATGACCATTCCCAAGATACATTGTGCTGATAAATAAAATATCAGTGTGGCTGAATAGCCAATGAAGACACAGGACAAATAAGCATCTATGCTTGACACCTAGTCTGCTCGGTGAATAGTATGAAAATTCTGTTTATTAAGCAGGCAACTAACTGAAGTACACATATACACTATTTGGCTCTTGCTTTCTTTTCCCCATTCCACAGAAGTCCCATTCATGTGCCTTACTCAAGTTTCCTCATTCAAGTTTCCAAAAGCACTGTGCTCCTAAGAACTAAATCTCTGTTAATAGCCCTTCCTTTGTGGCCCAGATAGAACCTCCTTTCACTTTTGGCTGCTGCTTGTTGACTGCTGCTGTGTTGCCAGCTTGCCAGGTTTGAAATGCTATTGTTCTGATCGATGAGTCCAAGAAACTGTAAACTTTTATACTTCAAGTTTATTTAGGATCAACGTGGTCACACACAGGATCCATGCCATACTCTCACCTGGAGATGACCCAACTGATATCAATTGAATGTTCCACAGAGAGCACAGCTATGACCTCAAATCATTAAATTCTGATAGTTGGAAGTTATACCAACTCAAAGCATGAAACATAACTTATTATCTCTTTTATTAATAACAAAATATACACACACTGTCCAAAACCCAACACAACAGAAATACACAATAATAAAGTCTGCCTAAGAATGAACCTCAAGATAATACATTACCAAAATACTATCTAAAGAAAGGTAAAACTAAAACATTAAACAGAGCATATCCTACAAAATAAACACATGCATGCCCATTATCTCAATTTCCATTGTAAATACTTCTCATGTGTAGACCTATATAGTTCCTTTTTAGGAGATGACAAATCCACCTCCTTCTCCATGTTTTTTGCACTATGCTACCAATCTCAAGTCACAACCTGTACTTTTACAACTTTACTGACATTCCACCAATGCCCAGCCTGAACCATTGCAGTTCTACCGCACACCTTTTGGACAGAAACTGGATCACTATAACCATTCCCCTTTTCCTCTCAAAATTAGCTCCTTTAACACACACCACATCACCAGGGTGTAGTACTAGTTGTTCGGTAGACATCATACTTGTCTTTCATTTTATTCTGATCTTTTTCCACCCTATTACACATGGCTTTCTGATCAACACAGCTTATAACCTTGTTGTGCACAACTTTAGACAACCACTCTGGATATAGTGTCAACATGCATTGAAGTCTTTTAAGAAACTCAAAAGGAGGCACCTTGGTGAGCGAATGCTGCATGGTTTGATAAAATCACAACATCGATTTCATTGCTTCCTCTGTGTTATAACCACAGTTTTCTTCCCATTTTTACAATCCACTACAACTCTATTCATTCCTTCCACTAAACCATTAGTTTGTGGATGGTAAAGCAAGCTCTTTAAATGTCTTACCCCTGACTCCTTCAAAAACACTTCCAGTTCATGAATCACAAAATGACCCCCAAGGTCTAACAATAGCGATTCCAGGAAACCCTCCCTCATGAAAATATCATTCAGGAATCGCATAACATTGCTCACAGTGTGAGTAAAAAAAATGCGAACCTCAGACCATTGGCTACGGTAGTCCATTAGTACAAAAGTGTTACACAAATGATAAGAATGATAAGGAAGAAAATTAAGTAGACTGACCATATCAATGCCTACTTTTATCCACAGCCTCTCAGGTAAGGGTATTGACTGTAAATGCATTGTTACTATCTTGTACCCCTTCCCGTCTCTACTATACACAATGCACTCTTTCACAGCCAACTCAATATCGCTATCCATGGATGGCCACAAATAGTGAGCCCTAATCCTTATTTTATTCATGATTGAGTCCAGATGGCCTTCATGAGCATTGAAAGCATTATCGCTCACATAGCGTAAGGTGGCATACATTTATCACACCCCACACTCTATAAAGAGATCTTATGCAATTTGCCAGAATGGTTGGGTCTCAGAGCACATATTTCTTTCTTTAGGCCACCCATTCACAATGTATTCTTTGACTCTTTTTAACACTGTCATCATCTTCAACCTTTCTCCACTTAGCCTCACTACATCCTTTGATCTCAACAGCATCCACACTCACTATAAGGCAGTCTTACTTGTCATATTCATGATCTACAGTATCCAAATTATTGACTGGCAATCTCGAGAAAAGATCTGCAGTGTCATTCTCCTTACCCAGAATATACTTGACTTTAAAATCGTACTGGAATAGTTCAGTGGTGAGACAGGGTATTCGAGGAGTAGAATACTTGACTTTATCACCACTCAGAATGTTCAAGAGTGGCTTGTGATTGGTCCGTATCACAAATCTTCTACCCCAGACATAACTTCTGAACTTCTTGCTCGCCCAATAACATGCCAGTAGTTATTTATCTATTAGCGAATCATTTAACTCCGGTTCATGTGCAACTGATTGCCACTTCAGCCTCATCCACACATTGGTTAACACTGCACTCAAGCCATACTTTCTGGCATCCACTGTTATGGTGCAAGATACTATTGAATTATATGCGGAAAGCGTCTTCACATTTGTCATTTCCACTTTAACCAATTAAAACTTGTCTTGACATACACAGTTCAAAATGAACTGAACATGATTTTTCAACATGTTAGCTAGCATCTTCATTTTAGTGGCATAGACCAAGGGGAACCTATAATGAAACTTGCACAACCCAATGAACAAGGGTAGTTCCTCAGTATTCTTGGGAATGGGGTACTCAGTGACCCCCTATAACCAATCCTGGCCTTGGACTAATACCTTCACTTGACACAATATGTCTAAGAAATTCAATCTCCTTCTTCCAAAATTAAATGTTTTCTTTCTTTACTACCACAACATTCTTATAAAAAATGTGGAGTACAGACCTCAGGATTTTGTTGTGATCCTCCAGACTTTTTCCAAAATTAACACATTGTCCTGAAAAATGAGAACATCGCTTACTCTCTCCAAGAGTTGTTGCATTATTCGATGAAAAAAAAATATGGTGAACAGCAAGCCAAATGCCATGATACAGAACAGAACAGATGTTGCCAAATCGATTTTAGAGAACCACTCAGCACCTCTAAGTTCTTGTAGGAGATCTCTGATCCTGGTTAGGTCCTGGTTAGGGGGTCAGTATCCACCAAAATCTACTAATTAAGGCTTCTCATATTATTGTACAAATGCATGTCCTCATTGAGTTTGCACACCACAGCCAATGGACATCACCAAAGAATGGATTCACTTGGCTCGATCAAGGCTTTCTCCTGCAAGCTGTTAAACTCTCTTATAAGGTCCTCACTAAGGCTGAATGCCACTGACATAACCTTGTGTTTGACAGACAGGTAGGGCATTCTGTTTGACTCTAATCCTGTGTTTGAAACCAACAATCTTTCCTAGACTACTAAAAAAAATTGGTAAACTCCTCAACAAAAGGTAATGAAGAAGGCAAATCCTTGATAACCAGCACCTGTTCACGAGTACCTGGTTTGAGTACCATCCCAAATATCCCATGGTAGTATCACCCCAAGAATTTCCTACCCATAGTGCAACATAAATCTTGCCTTGAATCCTGCATCCTTTATACTCTAAGACGTCTTCAATAAATCTTTCCAGATCAATCTTCTTTGCCTCGTAAGATACGGGAGCATCTTACTGGAAGAAAAATCACACTGTCACACCATGTCTTATGAAACAAATCCGACGTGATCATCATTATTAGTGAACCTGAATCCACTAATAGGTGCTGAGTCTTGCCCCCACCAACTATATCAACATACCGAGCTACACAATTACTACGATCACCAGTTACAATGTCATCTTCAGTCCCTACCACAATCATATCTTAAAATTCTTTAACAATGTGATGATCAGTCACCTCTTCATCATCCACCACACAACTAATTTTGGATACACTAGATTGACCACGCTGATATACTTTTGCAAAATTACAAATTTTGCTACACTTGCAACAGGTCACACTCTTGGCCCGACATCCTTTGCTTTCTTGGTATGAGGAGTGCTCCCACACCTAAAACATACATTAGTGCATTTGAAGAAACTCTTTTCAGAGCCTTTTGTATTCCGCTAGACAGATTGGTTGAGAAATAATTGCGCTAATTCGACACTCTTCGCTACTTTTAACTTCCTCCAGTGCCCATGGTTAACAGCTTTTGTTGAATTTGTTTATCTGAGCAATGAACTGATCTCTTACTAGTTGGTCATGAACCTCACTAAATTGACATTGTGCGCATAGTTCCCTTAACACACTAATATATGCATCAACATTCTCATTCTGCATTTGTGCCATTTTGAAGAACTTGTGATGCAGCACAACCAGGCTACGCTGGAAGGCAAATTTTGCAACTCATTTTTTTTACTACTTCTTGATAATCATCCAACTCCTCCCCCTCATCCAGAACCAATTCAGGGAGGTGCTTGAAATCTCCCCTGCCCTTGAAAATCAATTAATGCAAAAGCAGGAACTTTTTTCTTTATGGTCTGAAATGTGATGCACCTATGTTCATCTCAAATGCGTAAAACCATTGTTTTCCACAGAATATTTGAATTGCCGGGTGTTTCTAGAAAGGTAGGTGGAGGATTAACAGATTTACTGTTAGAAAGCTTAAAACAAGAATTTAAATTTAGAAAAAGATGGATGCTTCAATGACTCACAAATACGAAACAACACAGAGAAAAGTAACCTCAATAATACTGGTGTACATGTCACTGGACTTTCATTGCAGAAACTCCCTGTATGAATACATTGGGAGTCACAAACCGACTCACGCTGGCAGATACAATGTCAGTAAAAAGAGGTGTGCGTGTCACCACTGCAACTTGCAGCAGGCTGGCAAATGGCACTGAAAAGAGGTCTGCGTGTCCCCGATGCAACTTGCAGCATGCTGGCAACATACTGGAACAATACCATGGAAGAGATGAGGTGTGTGTGTCACTGGAACAGTGGCCTTGAGAAGAGGTTTGCGGGTCAATGAAGCAGAATTAAGTTTGCTGGCAATACCCTGGAGCCAAGCAATGACCATGACCTTTAATATAAAATTGTAAAATGGTGTGCGTGTCATTAAGAGATAAGCAACACACAGCAGTTTGTATTCCCTTAGTGGGATCAACATGTATGGTGTTCAACTAGAATAGGATGTTTGGAGCGCCTAGCCAAAACATAGTAATGTCTACCTCTACTCAAATATGGTGGGCGTGTGACATCATCGGAGCAACCTCAGACACCCTTTAGTGGGTAACAACAGTTAAGTAGTGAGTCAGTGATAGCAATGTATCACCTCTACCTAAGATGGCTGCCAACAAGTTGGGCAAAATGATCTTTGCTCAGTCTAGGCTTAGACAAAACCTCTGCACTGGCATGTAAAATGTGAAGAAAACTGGCACTCCTGTAAAAGGTGCTTACCTCCTTCACCAGTCGAAGCGGAAACCCAGCAAATAGGCACTGAAGACTGTTCTGAATGCCGGCGAGTGCTCACAGCAGAATGAGTACCAACTTGCGACAATGTGTGTTGCATGGGCTCTGCGTGGTGTCTCCAGCCCCTCTGCAGACAAATGTTGCGATTGAGGAGGCAACGGTAACCTTTTATTCTGCAAGTTTATTCTGGATCATCTTAGTCACATGCACGAGTCACCGCTGTACCCTCGCCTGGAGATGACCCAACTGACACCATTATAATGCTCCACAGGGAGCAAGGCTATGACCTCACATCATTGCCGTTAAAGAGTTGGAAGTTTTACCAACTGAAAGCATGAAACATACCAGCCAGACAATCACAATCCCACTTTAAAAATAATCCTAAAGCTGGCACAAGGTCGTCCATAAGAAGCCCAAAAAGAGCCCAGACCTGAAAAATCATCACAATGAGGATCATGAACAATGAAAAAAAAATATTTCATTAAGTGAATATAAAACATATGTAAAATGCTTTAAACCATGCTCATTATTGTTTTCAGACAGCCAAATATTTCAAGACTGCAGTACAAAATATCTTGTGGCATATAGTAAAGCTCCTAAAACAGAAGTTTGATTCCTACATTTCTTATTTAAAAATTAAAATCACATAATTTTTTTCATTCAAAATTGATTTTACTGTTTTTATCTATAAACAACTTACCGTAATCCAGGCACTTAAATTTGTACAAATTACTGTACATTTGTAAATGCACATACTTTCAAATGGTTTATTCAGGCTGCATCCTCATTACAAGATGGCACCCACACTATCATTGCCTGGAGTCTCCTTTTAATTAATGCCGGCTAATTAAAGACTGGTCAAATTGAATATCATCTCTGCTATTTAGCCTGTTGCCTTTGAAACAGCAGTTCAAGTACCATTTGCCAGCCACCAGGCAAAAAGCAGTAATTATGTACTATTTGTTCGGTGGCTGAGTTAATGTCCCGGTTACCTATCGATAATCTTCATTACTCAGAGTATAGTCTTCCTCGCCACATGATTAACGAAGTGAGCTTCAGCTCCACACCACAACCCTCCAAAGCAAAAGCCTCCCAAGCATCCCATCCCTTCCCAACATGGCCGACCTCTATCACCCTTCACCTCTATAAGAGGAGGGCCGGCCCAACCCCCGGCCTGTGATTTTGGTTCTGCGCTGCAGATTCTCCAGAGCATGTTTCAGGTAAGTGGTTCTGGCTGTAGCCTGGAACTGGTGCCCCTGGTTGATGGCCCTGCTCTAACGGGCCCTAGGACCCTGGAACCATCCTCCTTCCTTCCACCGGTGTCAAGTCTGGGCTGGTTAGGCTCTGCTTTAGCGAGCCAAGGGTCTACAGGAGGCCGGATGAGGAGGTCTGGGGCTCTACCTGGTGGCCATTTTCCTGTCTCCTCGTCCGCGTGGCTGTAGAGTTTGGGGCTGTGCCCGGGACCACCCCACCTGGTGTCATTCCTTCTGTTGGTGGCACACTAGCCTTCCCATTGGACCTACTGGTAATTTACTGCCAAAAATGGGTGCTCATAAAGTACTTACATAGCCCTCAGATGGGATGATTGCATTGGCTCTGACTTGTGTGAGGTGGGGGTAGGGGCACCCGGCAGTCCGTGTTTTGTTTTTCAGGGGCCCCAGGGGGCCTAGCTGTGGTTTATGATGTTTCTGTCCCAGGGGTTGGGCGGCCGGCGCAGGCTGCCGCAAGGCTCCGCTTCACCTAGCGTGCCTCGGTTGGGCGGTTGGGTCTTGTTTCTGTTGGCCCGTATAGCATTTACCTTGCGGCTCCTAGAGGTGAGGCTGGTCTTGTGGGCTTTGCCTCGATACTCAGCCTACTCTGCGTGGTCTTTTCGTACAGGGTTTGAATCTGTGCAGCTACGCCGGGCTGGAGTGGGCGCACGCACGCGTAGCTGCCGGCAGCCAAGAGCTAGCACTGCTGCCGATGCCTCAGGCAATCCCTGTCCCAGAAATATGAGTGCAATGACCAAAGCTATTTCTCAGGAGATCCTGTAATTAGCACTATTTACTGGCCCTGTCAGCACTGCTAAATACTAAGGGGCCTATTTACGAACTGTTCACGCAGTGCAACATAGCAATTCACCTTGCTGCTCGGCACTGCATGACAGGGAAAGGGCAGGAATGTGGTATATTTAAGTCAATATGGCAGATTCCTGCCGTTTGCCCTGTGCAGGCATCCTTTTGGCCTCCTAGCACAAATGTAGGCATCCATGCACCATGGTGAAAGGACCCCTCCTTGCATGCCGGATTGGTTTGTGCAGGAAGGGACACCTTCCTGAACCAAAACAATCCTGAGAGGCATATTCCTCTTTCTATGTGTGAATGCAGCACATGTAGAAAGAGGAGGTAACTAGGAGAAATAAATATAGTTCTCCTCATTACACCTCCCCTTGGAAGGGGTATCTTTTTGGCACATTCTGGTGAATCTGGGAATCTGGGAATGTGTCACAAATCATGAGAATTGCTTGTGAACATCCACATAACGCCCGTGGAATGCCTTCCGTGGGTAGAGTAAGGCAATGTAGCAATTTGCGCTGCTTTGCTTTAATCCAGAATTATGCGGTACAAAAGGGGGTGGTGATGGATGGAGGATCTGAACCAATCAAACACTCACACCCAGTCAACAGATCTGGGTTTAATCCATCACCGTTCTTTAGCCCACTCTGCCACCCCAGTTCAGACATGGCCATATGCAAATCAGTCTGACCCTGTGCTTCATGGGAACAATCCAGCCCGAACTGCCAAGCCATGCCTTCCCTGGACCGGAAACAATCGTCCTCAGACCGGTTTCTGGAATTTCAGCCGTCTTCAGCCCAGCGTGCTTGAATCCAGTGGCAAAGTGAGCAAGGGACTCACGTCTGACCATACCCTGCAACTTAAGGTGAACAAAGCGGTACAAAATGGGGTGGTGATGGACGGAGCATCTGAATCAATCAAACACTCACACCCAGTCAACAGATCTGAGTTTAATCCATCACCGTTCTTTAGCCCACTCTGCCACCCCAGTTCAGACATGGCCATATGCAAATCAGTCTGACCCTGTGCCTCAAGGGAACAGTCCATCCCGAACTGCCAAGCCATGCCTTCCCTGGACCGGAAACAAGCGTCTGAGGACCGGTTTGTGGCATTTCAGCCATCTTCAGCCCGGCTTGCTTGAATCCAGTGGCAAAGTGAGCAAGGGACTCACGTCTGAGCATACCCTGCCAACTTATGGCAAACAAAGCGGTACAAAATTGGGTGGTGATGGACGGAGCATCTGAACCAATCAAAAACTCACACCCAGTCAACAGATCTGGGTTTAATCCATCACCGTCCTTTAGCCCACTCTGCCACCCCAGTTCAGACATGGCCATATGCAAATCAGTTTGACCCTGTGTCTCATGGGAACAGTCCAGCCCGAACTGCTAAGCCATGCTGTGAGAAGTTGGCCTGGTATATAATGCTCACTAATTCTAGTGATCACTTTGTACCATGCCAAGCAACTCTTATGATGATTGGTTGTAATTCAACCTTGTAGACCAGTTATCCTAGTGGTAACGTGGACAAAGCAGTCTTAGGCTAAACTCTGAAAGGCATGTGAAGCCAGCTGTCTTACCATACACAACCCCTTGAATACCAAATGAAAGGACACCACACAGATATATTGAAAATATATATTGATTTATTAACTATAAAATCCCCTGGACTCTTTATGAGCACAGAAGCACAAGCGTTAAATCACAAGACAGTTTAAAATGCACAAAAGTTGCACAATATGGATGAGCCCTAGGGGCCACCTAAACCATATACTAAGAAAGTGGTATAAGAGATACCAATCGGAATGGGAACAGGCCCAGGGCCTTGGGAATCGCTGGAGCTATTCGAGTCTAGCAGTGACTAAGTCGGGAAAGGCCCGCGGGACTCGGGTACAGTGTTTAAAGTGCACGCACTTTCCAATGTAAAGTCTATGGTGCGTAAAAACTACAAAGTTAGATAGTTAGGAACCTTCCGAGTGACCTAGAACGCTGAAACTTAAGACACAGGCCCTTGAGATGTGTACCAGTGTAGGAACACCAGCGGAGCTGAGTTACCTCACCCACAGGAAGCGGGTGCACAGGGTCGAAGTAGTGTCGGGTTTCGTCACGCTGGTCGATGGTGCTTGGAGCTGAAGATGCTGCAGGCGGCTCGATGTGAAGAGTTCCGGTGGATCCAAGGGTGGATCTGAAGTTGTGAAGACCTGAAAGCAGAGGGGACAATGTTCAAAGTCACTAGCCAGTGACTACCGTGGAACCAGATTGGAACCAGGCGATGTCGGGTGCAAACAGGCGTTGTCGGGTAGCTTCTCTCTGCAGCCACGTGGACACCGGGGGTTGAGGACATCCAGGAGTCGGTCACGAGCTGGCCCACGCAGGCTTCTCGCTGTTGGCGGTATCGGCGACCTGATCGGAACAAACAGGCCTTGGCTAATGCAAGCCACGCAGGAATAGAAAGATGCTTAACACTCAGACCAGCAAGGTCAGAGCGAGTGCTCCTTTTCACAGGAGCTTGGGCAAGTCTGGAGCAACCAGACCCGCTGTGTAGTTCGTCGGTTTCGTCGCCAGGATGGCCGCTGACCACGTGGCTAGTGGCCGGGATGGCGCGTCAAGTGGCACAATGCAAAAGGGCCCCACGCAGATCGTGGAGATGCTGGGGGGGCTGATCTTCGGTGCAAGGGCTGCTCAATGGTGGGGGTTCTCAGTCCCCAAAGCACAACATCGAGGATGCCTCAGATGCTGCGCAGTCAGCTTTTCGAGTGTCTTTCAAGATGTCCGGTCCCACGTCACTCGGTGCCTCCACGGGTCCCTTCTTTGCAGGGACTGTGGATCGGGCTCTGTGAAGTCTGGGAGTCTGGGTCTTGTCAGGCTTTGGGCTCGGGCTCCGGCGGGAGTCTGCGGCAAAGCAGACGTCGAGTTGCTGGTTGGTGCCTGTGTTCACAGGGTGGCCACTCCTAGGCCACAAGGGAGATTCTCTTCAGTCTTCTGAGCAGCAGAATGTCGAAGACCAGTCTTCTTCTTTATTTCAAGTTGATTCAGGATGATCTGCTGTGCAATGGCACTGCTCCCACTCTTATTCCCAATCTGAGGGGTGGATCACCTACTAGGTCCCTCCTCTGGGAGGAACCAGGAAGGGGGGCGGTTACACCCCCTTTCCTTTGTCCAGCTCCTCGCCAGGCCTAGGTCTGGAAAGTCCCAGGACCGGTTTGGACTGGTTTTTTGCACGGGGACACCTTGTGTGCCCCGGGCATGTCTGATTCTATTCAACCCTGTCCTACCCAATACACAAAACCCTGTCTGGGGTGGTGCTCGCACCTCCCAAGGCAGGAAACCCTTTGTCCAGGCCACCATCTGCCGAGTTTCGGTCAGCAGCAGGAGGCCAGACTCGTGTCTGTGGTAGCAGCATCCATTTTGTGATGCTGAGGCTCTGGTTAACTTTAACCGGGGTTAAGGCTACACACATGTCGTGTCCCTCTAGAAGGGTGGAATGCTATCCCCGTCAACAGAACTGTCGAGGGGATAGTATTCCAATTCGTATGACACCTTACTCGACATGTTTTGATAAAGCCAAACCAAAGACAGCATTTAACCGCGAGGATTATAATGCACTTAAGAGTATATGGAACAGCTTAGGGAGTGGTTCCCGACAGCTGCAGACAGGCTCAGCTCATGCTAGAGCACCATCTCACATATTTCCAAGCACTCTGCCTCCAGGATTGATGAGGCCTTCCATAGGAGTGGCTGATAGGAACATATGTGTCCAGTTTAAGGTTAGATATAGGGATACTATACCTAAGTAAGAGGTGATTACACCAACTTACCCCAGCTGAGTGATCAGCCAGTTGTGTCAAATATGGAGGCCAGGCCAGGGGTGGCACAATACATGCTGCAGCCCCTGGTAGGCCTTGGAAACACCTATGCCCTGGGTACCTAGGGTACACTGTTACAGGGGCCAATAAGGTGAACCAGTTCCAATTCGTAATGCACCTAAAGTGCATTGGCAGTAATTTAGAGAGAGAACAGCAGGCTGTGGGTCTGATTAGCAGGCCCACAGCCACATTAAGTCATAAACCAGTGAAGCAAAAAGCAAAAATTTGGGGTGACCATAGGATAGCAGACCCTACTCTCCTACACAACCCCCCCCCCCCCAAACGCAGGGACATTAGACTAACCTTGACCAGTTGTGTCCTAATGTTCTAAGTGGAAGTACCTGGAGAGACCATCTGCGTTGCCATGGTCAGTCCCTGGGCGGTGCTCCACTGTAAAGTCCATCCCCTGTAGGGAAATGGACCACCTGAGTAGTTTGGGGTTTTCACCCTTCATCTGATTAAGCCATAAGAGGGGCTTATGGTCGGTCTGAATCTTGAAGTGAGTGCCAAATAAGTATGGTCTCAACTTCTTCAGGGCCCACACCACAGCAAAGGCCTCCCTCTCAATAGCTGACCAACGTTTCTCTCTGGGGGTCAGCCTTCTGCTAATAAAAGCAATGGGCTGGTCCTGGACATCTACATTAAGCTGTGAAAGCACTGCTCCCACTCCCAACTCAGAAGCATCTATTTGGACAATGAACTCTCTTGAGTAGTCAGGACTCTTCAGGATAGGTGCAGAGCACATGGCCTTCTTCAGGTCATCAAATGCCTTTTGACAGTTTTCTGTCCACTGAACCTTTTTGGGCATCTTCTTAGATGTCAGATCATTAAGAGGAGTCGCAATGGACCCATAGTTCTTAACAAACTTCCTGTAGTACCCAGTCAGGCCCAGGAAAGCTCTGACCTGAGTCTGGGTAGTTGGAGGGGACCAGTCCTTGATGGTCTGGATCTTACTCTCCAGTGGTTGAACTTGGCCTCCACCTACAAGGTGGCCCAGGTATACAACCTTGCTCTGCCCTATCTGGCACTTTGTTGCCTTGATAGTGAGGCCTGCCTTTTGCAGAGCCTCAAGCACTTCCTTCAGGTGGACCAGGTGATCCTCCCAGGTGGAGCTAAAGGCAGCAATATCATCCGGATAAGCTGCACAAAAGTCATCCAACCCAGTGAGGACTTGATTCACCAACCTTTGGAAGGTGGCAGGTGCATTTTTCAAACCAAAGGGCATCACCACAAATTGATAATGCCCACTAGGGGTAGAAAATGCTGTCTTGGCTTTAGACTCCTCAGCTAACCTGATTTGCCAGTAGCCAGCTGTCAAGTCAAATGTGCTCAAATATTTGGCAGAAGCCAACTTGTCAATGAGCTCATCTGCCCTTGGAATAGGGTGTGCATCTGTCCTGGTGACAGCATTGAGTCCTCTGTAATCCACACAGAACCTCATCTCTCTCTTGCCATCTTTGGTGTGAGGTTTGGGGACCAGAACCACTGGGCTAGCCCAGGGGCTCTCTGAAGGCTCAATAACACCTAATTCCAGCATATTTTGCACCTCAGTCTTTATACAGTCTCTGACGTGGTCAGGTTGTCTGTAAATCTTGCTCTTTACAGGAAGCCTGTCACCAGTGTCCACCACATGGGTACACAAATTAGTCTGACTGGGTGTCAATGAGAACATATGCCTGTATGCCTGTAGAACTTGTCTGCAGTCATGTTGCTGATGTTCAGTGAGGCTGTCACCTAAGGCCACACCATCAACTGAGCCATTCTCAGGGTTCTGAGTGAGCAGGTCTGGGAGAGGGTCACTCTCTTCCTCCTGTCCCTCATCTGTAGCCATGAGCAAGCCCATGTCTTCCCTGTTGACATATGCCTTCAATCTGTTGACATGGAGCACCCTGTGGGGGCTCCTGGGAGTTCCTAGGTCCACCAAGTAGGTAACCTCTCCCTTCTTCTCCAGAATTGTATGGGGTCCAGACCATTTGTCTTGGAGTGCTGCTGGGGCCACTGGCTCCAACACCCATACTTTCTGTCCAGGCTGAAACTCAACAAGGACAGCCTTTTGGTCATGCCAAGCTTTCTGTAATTCTTGGCTAGCCTCAAGGTTTTTGGATGCCTTTTCCATGTACTCTGCCATCCTGGAGCGGAGACCAAGTACATAGTCCACTATGTCTTGCTTAGGCTTTTTGAGAGGTAACTCCCATCCTTCCTTCACCAGACACAGGGGTCCTCTTACAGGGTGCCCAAACAACAATTCAAAGGGGCTGAAGCCAACCCCCTTTTGAGGCACCTCTCTGTAAGCAAACAAAAGGCAGGGCAGTAGGATGTCCCATCTTCGCCTCAGCTTTTCAGGTAATCCTTTAATCATGCCCTTTAGGGTCTTGTTAAATCTCTCAGCAAGCCCATTACATTGTGGATGATAAGGAGTGGTGAACTTGTAGTTGACACCACATTCCTTCCACATAGCTGTCAAATATCCTGACATGAAGTTGGCACCTCTATCAGATATTACCTCCTTAGGAAACCCCACTCTGGAGAAAACTCCAAGTAAGGCCCTGGCCACAACAGGAGCTGTTGTGGTCCTAAGGGGAATCGCCTCTGGGTACCTGGTGGCATGATCCACTACCACCAGTATGAATCTGTGCCCAGATGCTGTAGGGGGATCCATTGGACCTACAATATCAATCCCCACTCTTTCAAAGGGAACCCCCACCACAGGTAGTGGTATCAGGGGGGCCTTTGTTGTTCCACCTGCTTTACCACTGGCTTGGCAGGTTTCACAGGAGCGACAAAACTCCTTCGTGTCTTCAGACATGTGAGGCCAGTGAAAGTGAGGGACAAGCCTGTCCCAGGTCTTATTCTGGCCTAAGTGTCCTGCTAAAGGAATATCATGGGCTAAGGTGAGAAGGAAACCCCTAAATTGCAGAGGTATAACCAACCTCCTGGTTGCACCAGGCTTGGGGTCTCTACCCTCTGTGTAAAGGAGTCCTTCATCCCAATAAACTTTATGGGCACCTTGAGCATTCCCAGCAGCCTCAGCAGCAGCCTGCTGTCTGAGGGGTTTAAGAGAAGGACAGGTTAACTGAGCCTGCCCCAAGTCTGCCCTAGAAGGTCCCCCTGTCCCCAGAAACTCAACCTGATCAGGTTCAAGTTCTTCAGAGACAGTTCCTTCAGGGGTCTCAAGACCAGCTTCCTGTGAAGCTTGATCCTCACTTGCAGGCAGTTGGGAAGGCATGGCCTTAACCCTCCTGTTCTTCTTCTTGGAAGGTGCTTGGTCCATTGTTCCAGGATCCAAGACCTGAGGTTCAGAGAGGCACTTTTTGGCCTGTGACCTGGTCACAGCAAGGACATGTGATGATATCCCTAACATCTCTGCATGAGTCCTGTACTCAACTTCTGACCATAGAGAGTTCTCAAGGTCATTGCCCAACAAACATTCAACTGGGAGATCAGCACTAACCACAACTCTTTTTAGGCCAGTTACCCCTCCCCAGGAAAAGTTAACAAGTGCCACACTATGTGTAGTAGTGACATTGCTGGCATTGGTCACCAGGTAATTATCACTTGGCATGTATTGGCCAGGGTCCACAAAGTTAGGTGTCACCATAGTGACACTGGCACATGTGTCCCTGTAAGCTTGAGCCACTTTGTTATTAATCAAAGGCGTTTGTCTGTATTTGCCCAGGTTACTGGGACTTATGTCAGGGGTCAAATCTATGTCCCCTTCACAAATCAGAACAGCCTGTGTAAGGGTTCTGACTAGGTCAGAATCTCCCTCAGTTCCCAAGGTGATACCCACTACCCCCTTGGTTTGTGGACCAGCACTGCTAGCTGTACTAGTGGGTGCAGTTGCCTTAGGGGCTGCAGTGCTGGGGGATCCACCCTTTTTACACTCACTTGTCCAGTGAGAGGTGTTTTTACAAGTTTTACACCAGGGTTTCTTCTGACCTTCTTTCTTCTTCTTCTTGGAAGTTTGGGACCCACCCTCTGTATCATTTTGGGGCCCTGTTGAAGACTTCTGGTCTTTAGCTTTCTGCTCTCCACCCTTCTGGTCTGTTTTCTTCTGGTCACCACCCTGGTTCTGGTTCTTTTGCTTAACTCTGGTTCTTACCCATTTATCTGCCCTCTTTCCCAATTCTTGGGGAGAGGTCAAATCTGAGTCAACCAAATGTTGATGCAACTGCTGGTTCTGACAATTATTTAAAATGTGTTCTCTCATCAGCAAATTATACAATCCTTCATAGTCTGTAACCTTGCTTCCCAGCAACCATCCCTCCAGAGCCTTAGTGGCACACTTAACAAATTCAGACCAGTCCTGAGTCTGTGTCTTCTGGGTATCTCTGAACATTAACCTGTACTGTTCAGTGGTTAAGCCTAACCCATCAATCAGAGCACTCTTCAGGACCAGGTCGTTTCTAGAATCCCCATCACTAACTGTGAGGAGTCTGTCTCGGCCTCTACCTTCAAAGGAGAGCCACAAGATTGCTGCCCACTGCTCCTGAGGGATCTGCTGTACTCTGCAGGCTCTCGCCATTGCAGTTATACATTTATGGATATCATCTCCAGCTTTGTAGGGGGGCACAATCTTACTCAGGTTTCTGTTATCAAAAGACCTGTCTTTATCCTTGTTGATATTGCTGCCACCAGTGGGTTCTATTACCCCACTCTCTCTAGGCTGTCTTGCTCTAGCAAGTTTCTCTTGGGCCAGGGCAACCTCCAACTCTTGTCTCTGGATCCTCAATTCAGCCTCTCTCATTTTGGCCTCATGTTCCCTTCTCTGAGGGCTAGTCATCTCCCTTCTGGAGTGACCATGAGAACCTCTAGAAGCATGGGAGTTGTTAGAGTCACCTGAGTGAGTCCTTCTCTTCCTAGGCTTCTGGTTAAGTCCACCTGGGGGTCTGAATGGGTTGTTACCTGATTCAGTCCCAAATAGGCTTAAGTTAGCCTGGTTCAGTCTACTGACCAGCACCTGACTATTTCTGTCATCATCTGACTCACTGCTTCCCCCTTCTGTCTCTTCTTCCTCTTCCTCTTCCTCCTCATCTACCTGAGGAGCTCCAGTGATGGGGGCTTCCTCATCTACCAGGATGATAGGGACAGGGGTATCTACAGTGTCATCCTCTGAAGGATGGCCTCCTTCAGCATCCCCTGTGGGGTCTGCCTTAGAGGTCTTTAGAGTCTCAGACTGATCCAAGATCTCTCTAAGGTGGTCTGTGGTAGGGGAAGGCCCTGTCCTCAGACCCCTTAAGACACAAAGCTGTCTTAATTCCTTAAAGGAAAAAATAGCAAATTTGGATGGTGCCCTTGGAGGGTCACTCTCAACAGGGATGTTCCCAGTGGAACCCTCAGCTCCAGACATTGCTCTAGTGTGGGTGGATGTGTTGCAATCTACCTACACTGGTGTTTATCTACTAAACTTATCTAGTAGTTGTAGTAAGGGTGTGCTACTCCCTTTGCTCTACAACAACTAAGTTCAGTAGAACTTAAGTATACCAGTCTTGTTTTATATGTACCTAGCAGGTACCTGTATGATCTTTCAAATGATAATCTCAAAGATTGTAATGGTAAAACAACAGCAAGCTCAGATCCCAATCCGCTGCTCACCAATGTGAGAAGTTGGCCTGGTATATAATGCTCACTAATTCTAGTGATCACTTTGTACCATGCCAAGCAACTCTTATGATGATTGGTTGTAATTCAACCTTGTAGACCAGTTATCCTAGTGGTAACGTGGACAAAGCACTCTTAGGCTAAACTCTGAAAGGCATGTGAAGCCAGCTGTATTACCATACACAACCCCCTTGAATACCAAATGAAAGGACACCACACAGATATATTGAAAATATATATTGATTTATTAACTATAAAATCCCCTGGACTCTTTATGAGCACAGAAGCACAAGCGTTAAATCACAAGACAGTTTAAAATACACAAAAGTTGCACAATATGGATGAGCCCTAAACCATATACTAAGAAAGTGGTATAAGAGATACCAATCGGAATGGGAACAGGCCTAGGGCCTTGGGAATCGCTGGAGCTATTCGAGACTAGCAGTGACTAAGTCGGGAAAGGCCTGCGGGACTCGGGTGCAGTGTTCAAAGTGCACGCACTTTCCAATGTAAAGTCTATGGTGCGTAAAAAGTACAAAGTTAGATAGTTAGGAACCTTCCGAGGGACCTAGAACGCTGAAACTTAAGACACAGGCCCTTGAGATGTGTACCAGTGTAGGAACACCGGCGGAGCTGAGTTACCTCACCCACAGGAAGCGGGTGCACAGGGTCGAAGTAGTGTCGGGTTTCGTCACGCTGGTCGATGGTGCTTGGAGCTGAAGATGCTGCAGGCGGCTCGATGTGAAGAGTTCCGGTGGATCCAAGGGTGGATCTGAAGTTGTGAAGACCTGAAAGCAGAGGGGACAATGTTCAAAGTCACTAGCCAGTGACTACCGCGGAACCAGATTGGAACCAGGCGATGTCGGGTGCAAACAGGCATTGTCGGGTAGCTTCTCTCTGCAGCCACGTGGACACCGGGGGTCGAGGACTTCCAGGAGTTGGTCACGAGCTGTCCCACGCAGGCTTCTCGCTGTTGGCGGTGTCGGCGACCTGATCTGAACAAACAGGCGTTGGATAATGCAAGCCACGCAGGAATCGAAAGATGCTTAACACTCGGACCAGCAAGGTCAGAGCGAGTGCTCCTTTTCACAGGAGCTTGGGCAAGTCTGGAGCAACCAGACCCGCTGTGTAGTTCGTCGGTTTCGTTGCCAGGATGGCCGCTGACCACGTGCCTAGTGGTCGGGATGGCGCGTCGAGTGGCACAATGCAAAAGGGCCCCACGCAGATCGTGGAGATGCTGGGGGGCTGATCTTCGGTGCAAGGGCTGCTCGATGGTGGGGGTTCTCAGTCCCCAAAGCACAACGTCGAGGATGCCTCAAATGCTGCGCAGTCAGCTTTTCGAGTGTCTTCCAAGATGTCCGGTCCCACGTCACTCGGTGCCTCCACGGGTCCCTTCTTTGCAGGGACTGTGGATCGGGCTCTGAGAAGTCTGGGAGTCTGAGTCTTGTCAGGCTCTGGGCTCGGGCTCCGGCGGGAGGCGGCGGCAAAGCAGACGTCGAGTTGCTGGTTGGTGCCTGTGTTCACAGGGTGGCCACTCCTAGGCCACAAGGGAGATTCTCTTCAGTCTTCTGAGCAGCAGAATGTCGAAGTCCAGTCTTCTTCTTTATTTCAAGTTGATTCAGGATGATCTGCTGTGCAATGGCACTGCTCCCACTCTTTTTCCCAATCTGAGGGGTGGATCACCTACTAGGTCCCTCCTCTGGGAGGAACCAGGAAGGGGGGCGGTTACACCCCCTTTCCTTTGTTCAGCTCCTCGCCAGGCCTGGGTCTGGAAAGTCCCAGGACCGGTTTGGACTGGCCTTTGCACGGGGACACCTTGTGTGCCCCGGGCATGTCTGATTCTATTCAGCCCTGTCCTACCCAATACACAAAACCCTGTCTGGGGTGGTGCTCGCACCTCCCAAGGCAGGAAACCCTTTGCCCAGGCCACCATCTGCCAAGTTTCGGTCAGCAGCAGGAGGCCAGACTCGTGTCTGTGGTGGCAGCATCCATTTTGTGATGCTGAGGCTCTGGTTAACTTTAACCGGGGTTAAGGCTACACACATGTCGTGTCCCTCTAAAAGGGTGGAATGCTATCCCCGTCGACAGAACTGTCGAGAGGATAGTAGTCCAATTCGTATGACATCTTACTCGACATGTTTTGATAAAGCCAAACCAAAGATAGCATTTAACCGCGAGGATTATAATGCACTTAAGAGTATATGGTATGGCAATATCCCGGAACAGCTTAGGGAGTGGTTCCCGACAGCTGCAGACAGGCTCAGCTCATGCTAGAGCACCATCTCACATATTTCCAAGCACTCTGCCTCCAGGATTGATGAGGCCTTCCATAGGAGTGGCTGATAGGAACATATGTGTCCAGTTTAAGGTTAGATATAGGGATACTATACCTAAGTAAGAGGTGATTACACCAACTTACCCCAGCTGAGTGATCAGCCAGTTGTGTCCAATATGGAGGCCAGGCCAGGGGTGGCACAATACATGCTGCAGCCCCTGGTAGGCCTTGGAAACACCTATGCCCTGGGTACCTAGGGTACACTGTTACAGGGGCCAATAAGGTGAACCAGTTCCAATTCGTAATGCACCTAAAGTGCATTGGCAGTAATTTAGAGAGAGAACAACAGGCTGTGGGTCTGATTAGCAGGCACACAGCCACATTAAGTCATAAGCCAGTGAAGCAAAAAGCAAAAATTTGGGGTGACCATAGGATAGCAGACCCTACTCTCCTACACATGCCTTCCCTGGACCGGAAACAAGCGTCCGAGGACTGGTTTCTGGCATTTCAGCTGTCTTCAGCCTGCTTGCTTGAATCCAGTGGCAAAGTGAACAAAGGACTCACGTCTGAGCGTACCCTGCCAACTTATGGCAAACAAAGCAGTACAGAAGGGGATGTGATGGACGGAGCATCTGAACCAATCAAACACTCACGCCCAGTCAACAGATCTGGGTTTAATCCATCACCGTTCTGTAGCCCACTCTGCCACCCCAGTTCAGACATGGCCATATGCAAATCAGTCTGACCCTGTTCCTCATGGGAACAGTCCAGCCCAAACTGCCAAGCCATGCCTTCCCTGGACCGGAAACAAGCGTCCGAGGACCGGTTTCTAGCATTTCAGCCATCTTCAGCCCGGCTTGCTTCAATCCAGTGGCAAAGTGAGCAAGGGACTCATGTCTGAGCATACCCTGCCAACTTATGGTGAACAAAGCAGCACAAAAGAGGGTGGTGATGGACGGAGCATCTGAACCAATCAAACACTCACACCCATTCAACAGATCTGGGTTTAATCCATCACCTTTCTTTACCCCACTCTGCCACATTAGTTCAGACATGGCCAAATGCAAATCAGTCTGACCCTGTGCCTCATGGGAACAGTCCAGCCCGAACTGCCAAGCCATGCCTTCCTTGGACCGGAAACAAGCGTCCGAGGACCATTTTCTGGCATTTCAGCCGTCTTCAGCCCGGCTTCCTTGAATCCAGTGGCAAAGTGAGCAAGGGACTCACGTCTGATCATACCCTGCCAACTTATGGCGAACAAAGCGGCACAAAAGGGGGTGGTGATGGACGGAGCATCTGAATCAATCAAACACTCACACCCAGTCAACAGATCCGGGTTTAATCCATCACCGTTCTTTAGCCCACTCTGCCACCCCAGTTCAGACATGGCCATATGCAAATCAGTCTGACCCTGTGCCTCAAGGAAACAGTCCAGCCCGAACTGCCAAGCCATGCCTTCCCTGGACTGGAAACAAGCGTCTGAGGACCGGTTTGTGACATTTCAGCCATCTTCAGCCCGGATTGCTTGAATCCAGTGGGAAAGTGAGCAAGGGACTCACGTCTGAGCATACCCTGCCAACTTATGGTGAACAAAGCGGTACAAAAGGGGGTGGTGATGGACGGAACATCTGAACCAATCAAACACTCACACCCAGTCAACAGATCTGGATTTATTCCATCACCGTTCTTTAGCCCACTCTACCACCCCAGTTCAGACATGGCCATATGCAAATCAGTCTGACCCTGTGCCTCATGGGAACAGTCCAGCCCGAACTGCCAAGCCATGCCTTCACTGGACCGGAAACAAGCGTCTGAGGACCGGCTTTTGGCATTTCAGCCCTTTTCAGCCCAGTTTGCTTGAATCCAGTGGCAAAGTGAGCAAGGGACTCACGTCTGAGCATACCCTGCCAACTTATGGCAAACAAAACGGTATAAAAGGGGGTGGTGATGGACGGAGCATCTGAACCAATCAAACACTCACACCCATTCAACAGATCTGGGTTTAATCCATCACCGTTCTTTACCCCACTTTGCCACATTAGTTCAGACATGGCCAAATGCAAATCAGTCTGACCCTGTGCCTCATGGGAACAGTCCAGCCCGAACTGCCAAGCCATGCTTTCCTTGGACCGGAAACAAGCATCCGAGGACCGTTTTCTGGCATTTCAGCCATCTTCAGCCCGGCTTGCTTGAATCCAGTGGCAAAGTGAGCAAGGGACTAACATCTGACCATACCCTGCCAACTTATGGCGAACAAAGCGGCACAAAAGGGGGTGGTGATGGACGGAGCATCTGAATCAATCAAACACTCACACCCAGTCAACAGATCCGGGTTTAATCCATCACCGTTCTATAGCCCACTCTGCCACCCCAGTTCAGACATGGCCATATGCAAATCAGTCTGACCCTGTGCCTCAAGGGAACAGTCCAGCCCGAACTGCCAAGCCATGCCTTCCCTGGACCGGAAACAAGCGTCTGAGGACCGGTTTGTGGCATTTAAGCCATCTTCAGCCCGGCTTGCTTGAATCCAGTGGGAAAGTGAGCAAGGGACTCACGTCTGAGCATACCCTGCCAACTTATGGTGAACAAAGCGGTACAAAAGGGGGTGGTGATGAACGGAGCATCTGAACCAATCAAACACTCACACCCAGTCAACAGATCTGGATTTATTCCATCACCGTTCTTTAGCCCACTCTACCACCCCAGTTCAGACATGGCCATATGCAAATCAGTCTGACCCTGTGCCTCATGGGAACAGTCCAGCCCGATCTGCCAAGCCATGCCTTCCCTGGACCGGAAACAAGCGTCTGAGGACCGGCTTTTGGCATTTCAGCCCTTTTCAGCCCAGCTTGCTTGAATCCAGTGGCAAAGTGAGCAAGGGACTCACGTCTGAGCATACCCTGCCAACTTATGGCAAACAAAGCGGTATAAAAGGGGGTGGTGATGGACGGAGCATCTGAACCTATCAAACACTCACACCCAGTAAACAGATCTGGGTTTAATCCATCACCGTTCTTTAGCCCACTCTGCCACCCCAGTTCAGACATGGCCATATGCAAATCATTCTGACCATGTTCCTCATGGGAACAGTCCAGCCCGAACTGCCAAGCCATGCCTTCCCTGGACCGGAAACAAGCGTCCGAGGACCGGTTTCTGGCATTTCAGCCATGTTCAGCCCAGCTTGCTTCAATCCAGTGGCAAAGTGAGCAAGGGACTCACGTCTGAGCATACCCTGCCAACTTATGGTGAACAAAGCAGCACAAAAGAGGGTGGTGATGGACGGAGCATCTGAACCAATCAAACACTCACACCCAGTCAACAGATCTGGGTTTAATCCATCACCGTTCTTTAGCCCACTCTGCCAAATCAGTTCAGACATGGCCAAATGCAAATCAGTCTGACCCTGTGCCTCATGGGAACAGTCCAGCCCGAACTGCCAAGCCATGCCTTCCCTGGACCGGAAACAATCGTCCTCGGACCGGTTTCTGGAATTTCAGCCGTCTTCAGACCAGTGTGCTTGAATCCAGTGGCAAAGTGAGCAAGGGACTCACGTCTGAGCATAGCCTGCCAACTTATGGCGAACAAAGCGGTACAAAAGGGGGTGGTGATGGACGGAGCCTCTGAATCAATCAAACACTCACACCCAGTCAACAGATCTGGGTTTAGTCCATCACTGTTCTTTAGCCCACTCTGCCCCCCAGTTCAGACATGGCCATATGTAAATCAGTTTGACCCTGTGTCTCATGGGAACAGTCCAGCCCGAACTGCTAAGCCATGCCTTCCCTGGACTGCAAACAATTGTCCGAGGACTGGTTTCTGGCATTTCAGCAGTCTTCAGCCTGCTTGCTTGAATCCAGTGGCAAAGTGAACAAAGGACTCACGTCTGAGCTTACCCTGCCAACTTATGGCAAACAAAGCGGTACAGAAGGGGATGTGATGGACGGAGCATCTGAACCAATCAAACACTCACACCCAGTCAACAGATCTGGGTTTAATCCATCACCGTTCTTTAGCCCACTCTGCCACCCCAGTTCAGACATGGCCATATGCAAATCATTCTGACCCTGTTCCTCATGGGAACAGTCCAGCCCGAACTGCCAAGCCATGCCTTCCCTGGACCGGAAACAAGCATCCGAGGACCGGTTTCTGGCATTTCAGCCGTGTTCAGCCCAGCTTGCTTCAATCCAGTGGCAAAGTGAGCAAGGGACTCACGTCTGAGCATACCCTGCCAACTTATGGTGAACAAAGCAGCACAAAAGAGGGTGGTGATGGACGGAGCATCTGAACCAATCAAACACTCACACCCAGTCAACAGATCTGGGTTTAATCCATCACCGTTCTTTAGCCCACTCTGCCACATCAGTTCAGACATGGCCAAATGCAAATCAGTCTGACCCTGTGCCTCATGGGAACAGTCCAGCCCGAACTGCCAAGCCATGCCTTCCCTGGACCAGAAACAATCATCCTCGGACCGGTTTCTGGAATTTCAGCCATCTTCAGACCAGTGTGCTTGAATCCAGTGGCAAAGTGAGCAAGGGACTCACGTCTGAGCATAGCCTGCCAACTTATGGTGAACAAAGCGGTACAAAAGGGGGTGGTGATGGACGGAGCCTCTGAATAAATCAAACACTCACACCCAGTCAACAGATCTGGGTTTAGTCCATCACCGTTCTTTAGCCCACTCTGTCACCCCAGTTCAGACATGGCCATATGTAAATCAGTTTGACCCTGTGTCTCAAGGGAACAGTCCAGCCCGAACTGCTAAGCCATGCCTTCCCTGGACCGGAAACAAGCGTCCGAGGACTGGTTTCTGGCATTTCAGCTGTCTTCAGCCTGCTTGCTTGAATCCAGTGGCAAAGTGAACAAAGGACTCACGTCTGAGCGTACCCTGCCAACTTATGGCAAACAAAGCGGTACAGAAGGGGATGTGATGGACGGAGCATCTGAACCAATGAAACACTCACACCCAGTCAACAGATCTGGGTTTAATCCATCACCGTTCTTTAGCCCACTCTGCCACCCCAGTTCAGACATGGCCATATGCAAATCAGTCCGACCCTGTTCCTCATGGGAACAGTCCAGCCCGAACTGCCAAGTCATGCCTTCCCTGAACCGGAAACAAGCGTCCGAGGACTGGTTTCTGGCATTTCAACCGTCTTCAGTCTGCTTGCTTGAATCCAGTGGCAAAGTGAGCAAAGGACTCACGTTTGAGCGTACCCTGCCAACTTATGGCGAACAAAGCGGTACAGAAGGGGATGGTGATGGACGGAGCATCTGAACCAATCAAACACTCACACCCAGTCAACAGATCTGGGTTTAATCCATCACCGTTCTTTAGCCCACTCTGCCACCCCAGTTCAGACATGGCCATATGCAGATCAGTCTGACCCTGTTCCTCATGGGAACAGTCCAGCCCAAACTGCCAAGCCATGCCTTCCCTGGACCGGAAACAAGCGTCCGAGGACCGGTTTCTGGCATTTCAGCCATCTTCAGCCCGGCTTGCTTCAATCCAGTTGCAAAGTGAGCAAGGGACTCACGTCTGAGCATACCCTGCCAACTTATGGTGAACAAAGCCGCACAAAAGAGGGTGGTGATGGACGGAGCATCTGAACCAATCAAACACTCACACCCAGTCAACAGATCTGGGTTTAATCCATCACCGTTCTTTACCCCACTCTGCCACATTATTTCAGTTATGGCCAAATGCAAATCAGTCTGACCCTGTGCCTCAGGGGAACAGTCCAGCCCGAACTGCCAAGCCATGCCTTCCCTGGACCGGAAACAAGCGTCCGAGGACCGTTTTCTGGCATTTCAGCCTTCTTTAGCCCGGCTTGCTTGAATCCAGTGGCAAAGTGAGCAAGGGACTCACGTCTGAGCATACCCTGCCAACTTATGGCAAACAATGCGGTACAAAAGGGGGTGGTGATGGACGGAGCATCTGAACCAATCAAAGACTCACACCCAGTCAACAGATCTGGGTTTAATCCATCACCGTTCTTTAGCCCACTCTGCCACCCCAGTTCAGACATGGCCATATGCACATCAGTCTGACCCTGTGCCTCAAGGGAACAGTCCATCCCGAACTGCCAAGCCATGCCTTCCCTGGACCGGAAACAAGCGTCTGAGGACCGCTTTGTGGCATTTCAGCCATCTTCAGCCCGGATTTGCTTAAATCCAGTGGCAAAGTGAGCAAGGGACTCACGTCTGAGCATACCCTGCCAACTTATGGTGAACAAAGCGGTACAAAAGGGGGTGGTGATGGACGGAGCATCTGAACCAATCAAACACTCACACCCAGTCAACAGATCTGCATTTATTCCATCACCGTCCTTTAGCCCACTCTACCACCCCAGTTCAGACATGGCCATATGCAAATCAGTCTGACCCTGTGCCTCATGGGAACAGTCCAGCCCGAACTGCCAAGCCGTGCTTTCCTTGGACCGGAAACAAGCATCTGAGGACCGGCTTTTGGCATTTCAGCCCTCTTCAGCCCAGCTTGCTTGAATCCAGTGGCAAAGTGAGCAAGGGACTCACGTCTGAGCATACCCTGCCAACTTATGGCAAACAAAGCGGTACAAAAGGGGGTGGTGATGGACGGAGCATCTGAACCTATCAAACACTCACACCCAGTAAACAGATCTTCTGGGTTTAATCCATCACCGTTCTTTAGCCCACTCTGCCACCCCAGTTCAGGCATGGCCATATGCAAATCAGTCTGACCATGTTCCTCATGGGAACAGTCCAGCCCGAACTGCCAAGCCATGCCTTCCTTGGACCGGAAACAAGCATCCGAGGACCGGTTTCTGGCATTTCAGCCGTCTTCAGCCCTGCTTGCTTCAATCCAGTGGCAAAGTGAGCAAGGGACTCAAGTCTGAGCATATCTGCCAACTTATGGTGAACAAAGCAGCACAAAAGAGGGTGGTGATGGACGGAGCATCTGAACCAATCAAACACTCACACCCAGTCAACAGATCTGTGTTTAATCCATCACCGTTCTTTAGCCCACTCTGCCACATCAGTTCAGATATGGCCAAATGCAAATCAGTCTGACCCTGTGCCTCATGGAAACAGTCCAGCCCGAACTGCCAAGCCATGCCTTCTCTGGACCAGAAACAATCGTCCTCGGACAGGTTTCTGGAATTTCAGCCGTCTTCAGCCCAGCGTGCTTGAATCCAGTGGCAAAGTGAGCAAGGGACTCACGTCTGAGCATACCCTGCCATCTTATGGTGAACAAAGCGGTACAAAAGGGGGTGGTGATGGACGGAGCATCTGAACCAATCAAACACTCACACCCAGTCAACGGATCTGGATTTATTCCATCACCGTTCTTCAGCCCACTCTGCCACCCCAGTTCAGACATGGCCATATGCAAATCAGTCTGACCCTGTGCCTCATGGGAACAGTCTAGCCCGAACTGCCAAGCCGTGCCTTCCCTGGACCGGAAACAAGCTTCTGAGGACCGGCTCCTGGCATTTCAGCCGTCTTCAGCCAGGCTTGCTTGAATCAAGTGGCGAAGTGAGCAAGGGACTTACGTCTAAGCATACCCTGCCAACTTATGGCAAACAAAGCGGTACAAAAGGGGGTGGTGATGGACGGAGCATCTGAACTATCAAACACTCACACCCAGTAAACAGATCTGGGTTTAATCCATCACCGTTCTTTAGCCCACTCTGCCACCCCAGTTCAGACATGGCCATATGCAAATCAGTCTGACCCTGTGCCTCAAGGGAACAGTCCATCCCGAACTGCCAAGCCATGCCTTCCCTGGACCGGAAACAAGCGTCTGAGGACCGCTTTGTGGCATTTCAGCCATCTTCAGCCCGGCTTTGCTTAAATCCAGTGGCAAAGTGAGCAAGGGACTCACGTCTGAGCATACCCTGCCAACTTATGGTGAACAAAGCGGTACAAAAGGGGGTGGTGATGGACGGAGCATCTGAACCAATCAAACACTCACACCCAGTCAACAGATCTGCATTTATTCCATCACCGTCCTTTAGCCCACTCTACCACCCCAGTTCAGACATGGCCAAATGCAAATCAGTCTGACCCTGTGCCTCATTTGAACAGTCCAGCCCGAACTGCCAAGCCATGCTTTCCTTGGACCGGAAACAAGCATCTGAGGACCGGCTTTTGGCATTTCAGCCCTCTTCAGCCCAGCTTGCTTGATTCCAGTGGCAAAGTGAGCAAGGGACTCACGTCTGAGCATACCCTGCCAACTTATGGCAAACAAAGCGGTACAAAAGGGGGTGGTGATGGACGGAGCATCTGAACCTATCAAACACTCACACCCAGTAAACAGATCTTCTGGGTTTAATCCATCACCGTTCTTTAGCCCACTCTGCCACCCCAGTTCAGACATGGCCATATGCAAATCAGTCTGACCATGTTCCTCATGGGAACAGTCCAGCCCGAACTGCCAAGCCATGCCTTCCTTGGACCGGAAACAAGCATCCGAGGACCGGTTTCTGGCATTTCAGCCGTCTTCAGCCCTGCTTGCTTCAATCCAGTGGGAAAGTGAGCAAGGGACTCACGTCTGAGCATATCTGCCAACTTATGGTGAACAAAGCAGCACAAAAGAGGGTGGTGATGGACGGAGCATCTGAACCAATCAAACACTCACACCCAGTCAACAGATCTGTGTTTAATCCATCACCGTTCTTTAGCCCACTCTGCCACATCAGTTCAGATATGGCCAAATGCAAATCAGTCTGACCCTGTGCCTCATGGAAACAGTCCAGCCCGAACTGCCAAGCCATGCCTTCTCTGGACCAGAAACAATCGTCCTCGGACAGGTTTCTGGAATTTCAGCCGTCTTCAGCCCAGCGTGCTTGAATCCAGTGGCAAAGTGAGCAAGGGACTCACGTCTGAGCATACCCTGCCATCTTATGGCGAACAAAGCGGTACAAAAGGGGGTGGTGATGGACGGAGCATCTGAACCAATCAAACACTCACACCCAGTCAACAGATCTGGATTTATTCCATCACCGTTCTTCAGCCCACTCTGCCACCCCAGTTCAGACATGGCCATATGCAAATCAGTCTGACCCTGTGCCTCATGGGAACAGTCTAGCCCGAACTGCCATGCCATGCCTTCCCTGGACCGGAAACAAGCGTCTGAGGACCGGCTTCTGGCATTTCAGCCGTCTTCAGCCAGGCTTGCTTGAATCAAGTGGCGAAGTGAGCAAGGGACTTACGTCTGAGCATACCCTGCCAACTTATGGCAAACAAAGCGGTACAAAAGGGGGTGGTGATGGACGGAGCATCTGAACTATCAAACACTCACACCCAGTAAACAGATCTGGGTTTAATCCATCACCGTTCTTTAGCCCACTCTGCCACCCCAGTTCAGACATGGCCATATGCAAATCAGTCTGACCATGTTCCTCATGGGAACAGTCCAGCCCAAAACTGCCAAGCCATGCCTTCCCTGGACCGGAAACAAGCGTCCGAGGACCGGTTTCTGGCATTTCAGCCGTCTTCAGCCCGGCTTGCTTCAATCCAGTGGCAAAGTGAGCAAGGGACTCACGTCTGAGCATACCCTGCCAACTTATGGTGAACAAAGCAGCACAAAAGAGGGTGGTGATGGACGGAGCATCTGAACCAATCAAACACTCACACCCAGTCAACAGATCTGGGTTTAATCCATCACCGTTCTTTAGCCCACTCTGCCAAATCAGTTTAGACATGGCCAAATGCAAATCAGTCTGAACCTGTGCCTCATGGGAACAATCAAGCCCGAACTGCCAAGCCATGCCTTCCCTGGACCGGAAACAAGCGTCCGAGGACCGTTTTCTGGCATTTTAGCCGTCTTCAGCCCGGCTTGCTTGAATCCAGTGGCAAAGTGAGCAAGAGACTCACGTCTGAGCATACCCTGCCAACTTATGGCAAACAAAGCGGTACAAAATGGGGTGGTGATGGACGGAGCATCTGAACCAATCAAAAACTCACACCCAGTCAACAGATCTGGGTTTAATCCATCACCGTCCTTTAGCCCACTCTGCCACCCCAGTTTAGACATGGCCATATGCAAATCAGTTTGACCCTGTGTCTCATGGGAACAGTCCAGCCCGAACTGCTAAGCCATGCCTTCCCTGGACCGGAAACAAGCGTCCGAGGACTGGTTTCTGGCATTTCAGCTGTCTTCAGCCTGCTTGCTTGAATCCAGTGGCAAAGTGAACAAAGGACTCACGTCTGAGCGTACCCTGCCAACTTATGGCAAACAAAGCAGTACAGAAGGGGATGTGATGGACGGAGCATCTGAACCAATCAAACACTCACACCCAGTTAACAGATCTGGGTTTAATCCATCACCGTTCTGTAGCCCACTCTGCCACCCCAGTTCAGACATGGCCATATGCACATCAGTCTGACCCTGTTCCTCATGGGAACAGTCCAGCCCAAACTGCCAAGCCATGCCTTCCCTGGACCGGAAACAAGCGTCTGAGGACCGGTTTGTGGCATTTCAGCCATCTTCAGCCCGGCTTGCTTGAATCCAGTGGGAAAGTGAGCAAGGGACTCGCGTCTGAGCATACCCTGCCAACTTATGGCGAACAAAGCGGCAGAAAAGGGGGTGGTGATGGACGGAGCATCTGAATCAATCAAACACTCACACCCAGTCAACAGATCCGGGTTTAATCCATCACCGTTCTTTAGCCCACTCTGCCACCCCAGTTCAGACATGGCCATATGCAAATCAGTCTGACCCTGTGCCTCAAGGGAACAGTCCAGCCCGAACTGCCAAGCCATGCCTTCCCTGGACCGGAAACAAGCGTCTGAGGACCGGTTTGTGGCATTTCAGCCATCTTCAGCCCGGCTTGCTTGAATCCAGTGGGAAAGTGAGCAAGGGACTCACGTCTGAGCATACCCTGCCAACTTATGGTGAACAAAGCGGTACAAAAGGGGGTGGTGATGGACGGAGCATCTGAACCAATCAAACACTCACACCCAGTCAACAGATCTGGATTTATTCCATCACCGTTCTTTAGCCCACTCTACCACCCCAGTTCAGACATGGCCATATGCAAATCAGTCTGACCCTGTGCCTCATGGGAACAGTCCAGCCCGAACTGCCAAGCCATGCCTTCCCTGGACTAGAAACAATCGTCCTCGGACAGGTTTCTGGAATTTCAGCCGTCTTCAGCCCAGTGTGCTTGAATCCAGTGGAAAAGTGAGCAAGGGACTCACGTCTGAGCATAGCTTGCCAACTTATGGTGAACAAAGCGGTACAAAAGGGGGTGGTGATGGACGGAGCCTCTGAATCAATCAAACACTCACACCCAGTCAACAGATCTGGGTTTAGTCCATCACCGTTCTTTAGCCCACTCTGTCACCCCAGTTCGGACATGGCCATATGTAAATCAGTTTGACCCTGTGTCTCATGGGAACAGTCCAGCCCGAACTGCTAAGCCATGCCTTTACCTGGACCAGAAACAAGCGTCCGAGGACTGGTTTCTGGCATTTCAGCTGTCTTCAGCCTGCTTGCTTGAATCCAGTGGCAAAGTGAACAAAGGACTCACGTCTGAGGGTACCCTGCCAACTTATGGCAAACAAAGCGGTACAGAAGGGGATGTGATGGACGGAGCATCTGAACCAATCATACACTCACACCCAGTCAACAGATCTGGGTTTAATCCATCACCGTTCTTTAGCCCACTCTGCCACCCCAGTTCAGACATGGCCATATGCAAATCAGTCTGACCCTGTTCCTCATGGGAACAGTCCAGCCCAAACTGCCAAGCCATGCCTTCCCTGGACCGGAAACAAGCGTCCGAGGACTGGTTTCTGGCATTTCAGCCATCTTCAGCCCGGCTTGCTTCAATCCAGTGGCAAAGTGAGCAAGGGACTCACGTCTGAGCATACCCTGCCAACTTATGGTGAACAAAGCAGCACAAAAGAGGGTGGAGATGGAAGGAGCATCTGAACCAATCAAACACTCACACCGATTCAATAGATCTGGGCTTAATCCATCACCGTTCTTTACCCCACTCTGCCACATTAGTTCAGAAATGGCCAAATGCAAATCAGTCTGACCCTGTGCCTCATGGGAACAGTCCAGCCCGAACTGCCAAGCCATGCCTTCCCTGGACCGGAAACAAGCGTCTGAGGACCAGCTTTTGGCATTTCAGCCCTTTTCAGCCCAGCTTGCTTGAATCCAGTGGCAAAGTGAGCAAGGGACTCACGTCTGAGCATACCCTGCCAACTTATGGCAAACAAAGCGGTATAAAAGGGGGTGGTGATGGACGGAGCATCTGAACCTATCAAACACTCACACCCAGTAAACAGATCTGGGTTTAATCCATCACCATTCTTTAGCCCACTCTGCCACCCCAGTTCAGACATGGCCATATGCAAATCATTCTGACCATGTTCCTCATGGGAACAGTCCAGCCCGAACTGCCAAGCCATGCCTTCCCTGGACCGGAAACAAGCGTCCGAGGACCGGTTTCTGGCATTTCAGCCGTGTTCAGCCCAGTTTGCTTCAATCCAGTGGCAAAGTGAGCAAGGGACTCACGTCTGAGCATACCCTGCCAACTTATGGTGAACAAAGCAGCACAAAAGAGGGTGGTGATGGACGGAGCATCTGAACCAATCAAACACTCACACCCAGTCAACAGATCTGGGTTTAATCCATCAACGTTCTTTAGCCCACTCTGCCACATCAGTTCAGACATGGCCAAATGCAAATCAGTCTGACCCTGTGCCTCATGGGAACAGTCCAGCCCGAACTGCCAAGCCATGCCTTCCCTGGACCGGAAACAATCGTCCTCGGACCGGTTTCTGGAATTTCAGCCGTCTTCAGACCAGTGTGCTTGAATCCAGTGGCAAAGTGAGCAAGGGACTCACGACTGAGCATAGCCTGCCAACTTATGGCGAACAAAGCGGTACAAAAGGGGGTGGTGATGGACGGAGCCTCTGAATCAATCAAACACTCACACCCAGTCAACAGATCTGGGTTTAGTCCATCACCGTTCTTTAGCCCACTCTGCCACCCCAGTTCGGACATGGCCATATGTAAATCAGTTTGACCCTGTGTCTCATGGGAACAGTCCAGCCCGAACTGCTAAGCCATGCCTTCCCTGGACCCGAAACAAGCGTCCGAGGACTGGTTTCTGGCATTTCAGCTGTCCTCAGCCTGCTTGCTTGAATCCAGTGGCAAAGTGAACAAAGGACTCACGTCTGAGGGTACCCTGCCAACTTATGGCAAACAAAGCGGTACAGAAGGGGATGTGATGGACGGAGCATCTGAACCAATCAAACACTCACACCCAGTCAACAGATCTGGGTTTAATCCATCACCATTCTTTAGCCCACTCTGCCACCCCAGTTCAGACATGGCCATATGAAAATCAGTCTGACCCTGTTCCTCATGGGAACAGTCCAGCCCAAACTGCCAAGCCACGCCTTCCCTGGACCGGAAACAAGCATCCGAGGACCGGTTTCTGGCATTTCAGCCATCTTCAGCCCGACTTGCTTCAATCCAGTGGCAAAGTGAGCAAGGGACTCACGTCTGAGCATACCCTGCCAACTTATGGTGAACAAAGCAGCACAAAAGAGGGTGGTGATGGACGGAGCATCTGAACCAATCAAACACTCACACCCAGTCAACAGATCTGGGTTTAATCCCTCACCGTTCTTTACCCCACTCTGCCACATTAGTTCAGACATGGCCAAATGCAAATCAGTCTGACCCTGTGCCTCATGGGAACAGTACAGCCCGTACTGCCAAGCCATGCCTTCCTTGGACCGGAAACGAGCGTCCGAGGACCGTTTTCTGGCATTTCAGCCGTCTTCAGCCCGGCTCGCTTGAATCCAGTGGCAAAGTGAGCAAGGGACTCACGTCTGACCATACCCTGCCAATTTATGGCGAACAAAGCGGCAGAAAAGGGGGTGGTGATGGACGGAGCATCTGAATCAATCAAACACTTACACCCAGTCAACAGATCCGGGTTTAATCCATCACCGTTCTTTAGCCCACTCTGCCACCCCAGTTCAGACATGGCCATATGCAAATCAGTCTGACCCTGTGCCTCAAGGGAACAGTCCTGCCCGAACTGCCAAGCCATGCCTTCCCTGGACCGGAAACAAGCGTCTGAGGACCGGTTTGTGGCATTTCAGCCATCTTCAGCCCGGCTTGCTTGAATCCAGTGGGAAAGTGAGCAAGGGACTCACGTCTGAGCATACCCTGCCAACTTATGGTGAACAAAGCGGTACAAAAGGGGGTGGTGATGGACGGAGCATCTGAACCAATCATACACTCACACCCAGTCAACAGATCTGGATTTATTCCATCACCGTTCTTTAGCCCACTCTACCACCCCAGTTCAGACATGGCCATATGCAAATCAGTCTGACCCTGTGCCTCATGGGAACAGTCCAGCCCGAACTGCCAAGCCATGCCTTCCCTGGACCAGAAACAATCGTCCTCAGACAGGTTTCTGGAATTTCAGCCGTCTTCAGCCCAGCGTGCTTGAATCCAGTGGCAACGTGAGCAAGGGACTCACGTCTGAGCATACCCTGCCATCTTATGGCGAACAAAGCGGTACAAAAGGTGGTGGTGATGGACGGAGCATCTGAACCAATCAAACACTCACACCCAGTCAACAGATCTGGGTTTAATCCATCACCGTTCTTTAGCCCACTCTGCCACATCAGTTCAGACATGGCCAAATGCAAATCAGTCTGACCCTGTGCCTCATGGGAACAGTCCAGCCCGAACTGCCAAGCCATGCCTTCCCTGGATTGGAAACAATCGTCCTCGGACCGGTTTCTGGAATTTCAGCCGTCTTCAGACCAGTGCGCTTGAATCCAGTGGCAAAGTGAGCAAGGGACTCACGTCTGAGCATAGCCTGCCAACTTATGGCGAACAAAGCGGTACAAAAGGGGGTGGTGATGGACGGAGCCTCTGAATCAATCAAACACTCACACCCAGTCAACAGATCTGGGTTTAGTCCATCACCGTTCTTTAGCCCACTCTGCCACCCCAGTTCGGACATGGCCATATGTAAATCAGTTTGACCCTGTGTCTCATGGGAACAGTCCAGCCCGAACTGCTAAGCCATGCCTTCCCTGGACCGGAAACAAGCGTCCGAGGACTGGTTTCTGGCATTTCAGCTGTCTTCAGCCTGCTTGCTTGAATCCAGTGGCAAAGTGAACAAAGGACTCACGTCTGAGGGTACCCTGCCAACTTATGGCAAACAAAGCGGTACAGAAGGGGATGTGATGGACGGAGCATCTGAACCAATCAAACACTCACACCCAGTCAACAGATCTGGGTTTAATCCATCACCGTTCTTTAGCCCACTCTGCCACCCCAGTTCAGACATGGCCATATGCAAATCAGTCCGACCCTGTTCCTCATGGGAACAGTCCAGCCCAAACTGCCAGGCCATGCCTTCCCTGGACTGGAAACAAGCGTCCGAGGACCGGTTTCTGGCATTTCAGCCATCTTCAGCCCGGCTTGCTTCAATCCAGTGGCAAAGTGAGCAAGGGACTCACGTCTGAGCATACCCTGCCAACTTATGGTGAACAAAGCAGCACAAAAGAGGGTGGTGATGGACGGAGCATCTGAACCAATCAAACACTCACACCCAGTCAACAGATCTGGGTTTAATCCATCACCGTTCTTTACCCCACTCTGCCACATTAGTTCAGACATCGCCAAATGCAAATCAGTCTGACCCTGTGCCTCATGGGAACAGTCCAGCCCGTACTGCCAAGCCATGCCTTCCTTGGACCGGAAACAAGCGTCTGAGGACCGGTTTGTGGCATTTCAGCCATCTTCAGCCCGGCTTGCTTGAATCCAGTGGGAAAGTGAGCAAGGGACTCACGTCTGAGCATACCCTGCCAACTTATGGTGAACAAAGCGGTACAAAAGGGGGTGTTGATGGACGGAGCATCTGAACCAATCAAACACTCACACCCAGTCAACAGATCTGGATTTATTCCATCACCGTTCTTTAGCCCACTCTACCACCCCAGTTCAGACATGGCCATATGCAAATCAGTCTGACCCTGTGCCTCATGGGAACAGTCCAGCCCGAACTGCCAAGCCATGCCTTCCCTGGACCGGAAACAAGCGTCTGAGGACCGGCTTTTGGCATTTCAGCCCTCTTCTGCCTAGCTTGCTTGAATCCAGTGGCAAAGTGAGCAAGGGACTCACGTCTGAGCATACCCTGCCAACTTATGGCAAACAAAGCGGTACAAAAGGGGGTGGTGATGGACGGAGCATCTGAACCTATCAAACACTCACACCCAGTAAACAGATCTGGGTTTAATCCATCACCGTTCTTTAGCCCACTCTGCCACCCCAGTTCAGACAGGGCCATATGCAAATCATTCTGACCATGTTCCTCATGAGAACAGTCCAGCCCGAACTGCCAAGCCATTTCTTCACTGGACCGGAAACAAGCGTCCGAGGACCGGTTTCTGGCATTTCAGCCGTGTTCAGCCCGGCTTGCTTCAATCCAGTGGCAAAGTGAGCAAGGGACTCACGTCTTAGCATACCCTGCCAACTTATGGTGAACAAAGCACCAGTAAAGAGGGTGTTGATGGACGGAGCATCTGAACCAATCAAACACTCACACCCAGTCAACAGATCTGTGTTTAATCCATCACCGTTCTTTAGCCCACTCTGCCACATCAGTTCAGACATGGCCAAATGCAAATCAGTCTGACCCTGTGCCTCATGGGAACAGTCCAGCCCAAACTGCCAAGCCATGCCTTCCCTGGATCGGAAACAATCGTCCTCGGACCGGTTTATGGAATTTCAGCTGTCTTCAGCCCAGTGTACTTGAATCCAGTGGCAAAGTGAGCAGGGGACTCACGTCTGAGCATAGCCTGCCAACTTATGGCGAACAAAGCAGTACAAAAGGGGGTGGTGATGGACGAAGCCTCTGAATCAATCAAACACTCACACCCAGTCAACAGATCTGGGTTTAGTCCATCACCGTTTTTTAGCCCACTCTGCCACCCCAGTTCAGACATGGCCATATGCAAATCAGTCTGACCCTGTGCCTCATGGGAACAGTCCAGCCCGAACTGCCAAGCCGTGCCTTCCCCGGACCGGAAACAAGCGTCTGAGGACCGGTTTCTGGCATTTCAGCCATCTTCAGCTCAGCTTGCTTGAATTCAGTGGCAAGTGAGAAAGGGACTCACGTTTGAGCATACCCTGCCAACTTATGGCGAACAAAGCGGTACAAAAGGGGGTGGTGATGGACGGAGCATCTGAACTATCAAACACTCACACCCAGTAAACAGATCTGGGTTTAATCCATCACCGTTCTTTAGCCCACTCTGCCACCCCAGTTCAGACATGGCCATATGCAAATCAGTCTGACCATGTTCCTCATGGGAACAGTCCAGCCCGAACTGCCAAGTCATGCCTTCCCTGGACCGGAAACAAGCGTCCGAGGACTGGTTTCTGGCATTTCAACCGTCTTCAGCCTGCTTGCTTGAATCCAGTGGCAAAGTGAGCAAAGGACTCATGTTTGAGCGTACCCTGCCAACTTATGGCGAACAAAGCGGTACAGAAGGGGATGGTGATGGACGGAGCATCTGAACCAATCAAACACTCACACCCAGTCAACAGATCTGGGTTTAATCCATCACCGTTCTTTAGCCCACTCTGCCACCCTAGTTCAGACATGGCCAAATGCAAATCAGTCTGACCCTGTTCCTCATGAGAACAGTCCAGCCCAAACTGCCAACCCATGCCTTCCCTGGACCGGAAACAAGCGTCCGAGGACCGGTTCATGCCATTTCAGCCATCTTCAGCCCGGCTTGCTTCAATCCAGTTGCAAAGTGAGCAAGGGACTCACGTCTGAGCATACCCTGCCAACTTATGGTGAACAAAGCAGCACAAAAGAGGGTGGTGATGGACGGAGCATCTGAACTAATCAAACACTCACACCCAGTCAACAGATCTGGGTTTAATCCATCACCGTTCTTTACCCCACTCTGCCACATTAGTTCAGACATGGCCAAATGCAAATCAGTCTGACCCTGTGCCTCATGGGAACAGTCCAGCCCGAACTGCCAAGCCATGCCTTCCCTGGACCGGAAACAAGCGTCCGAGGACCGTTTTCTGGCATTTCAGCCGTCTTCAGCCCAGCTTGCTTGAATCCAGTGGCAAAGTGAGCAAGGGACTCACGTCTGAGCATACCCTGCCAACTTATGGCAAACAATGCGGTCAAAAGGGGGTGGTGATGGACGGAGCATCTGAACCAATCAAACACTCACACCCAGTCAACAGATCAGGGTTTAATCCATCACCGTTCTTTAGCCCACTCTGCCACCCCAGTTCAGACATGGCTTATGCAAATCAGTCTGACCCTGTGCCTCATGGGAACAGTCCAGCCCGAACTGCTAAGCCCTGCCTTCCCTGGACTGGAAACAAGTGTCCGAGGACTGGTTTCTGGCATTTCAGCCGTATTCAGCCCGCTTGCTTGAATCCAGTGGCAAAGTGATCAAGGGACTCTCGTCTGAGCGTACCCTGCCAACTTATGGCGAACAAAGCGGTACAGAAGGGGGTGGTGATGGACGGAGCATCTGAACCAATCAAAAACTCACACCCAGTCAACAGATCTGGGTTTAATCCATCACCGTTCTTTAGCCCACTCTGCCAAATCAGTTTAGACATGGCCATATGCAAATCATTTGAGATGTCATCAGTGATGTCATCAGTGATGTCATTTGAGATGTCATCAGTGATGTCATCAGTGATGTCACTGACCATGTCATGAATGATGTAATATGTGACATGATGAGCAGTGGATTGCGGGTGCGCGATATATAGTTAGTGCAACTAACTATATATGCGAATTTCAATGGTTTTGTGTGAGTAAAATAAGGTTTTGTAAATGCTAATTCCTAACTATATATGGTCTATAACCTATGGTTTTTTCAGTGAATATATATATATATATATATATATATGTATATATATATATATATATATATATATATATATATATATATATATATATATATATATATATATTCACAGAAAAAACCATAGGTTATAGTCCATATATAGTTAGGAATTTGCATTTACAAAACCTTGAAAATTCAATGAAAAAACCATTGGTTATAGAACATATATAGTTAGGAATTTGCATTTACAAAACCTTATTTTACTCGCATAAAACCATTGAAATTCCATATATAGTTAGATGCGCTAACTATATATCGTGCACCCGCAATCCACTGCTGATGATGTCACATATTACATCATTCATGACATGGTCAGTGACATCACTGATGACATCACTGATGACATCTCAAATGACATCACTGATGACATCACTGATGACATCTCATTTGACATTACTGATGACATCTCAAATGATATCACTGAAAACATCACTGATGACATCTCATTTGACATTACTGATCACATCACTGATGACATCATTCATGTGATAATACGATGAACCTCTTCAGACTCTAATATAACCTTAGATACACTCAGTGTTAACAGACACTCACATACTGTCACTCATCCATGGAGTTACTCACACACCTAGTCAGTCATGCAAAGAATCAATCACACCTCCATTTGCTCAACTATACAGTTATACACACCTTACTTATTCAAACATATTCTAACACATATTTACTCTCTTATACAATCACTGATACAAGTTTTCAATGATCCATGCAGCCACTCACACATTCACTGGCTCTTATACACAGTAATTTATATATGTGAACTCTCACATGTACTGTGTTTTACATATGTACTTACTTTGACATGTAGCACTGAGATATCCATTCACTCACCAATACACTCATGCACACAGTCATCCACCCATACAGCTGTTTCCACATGCAGTTTTGAACCTATACATCTAGTGAATCAACTGGTCACACATCTATGCACAGAGTCACACACTTCCCAGACACCCACACACACACACTCACTCTCCCATACAAATACTTGGGCAACCAATCAATAACCCATATCGTTACTCATATAGCTACTGATGCATGCAGCAGTTTACAGAACAACAGATATAATGATGCACAAATTAAGACAGTTTAGTCACTAACCCATGCACTCAGTGAGACACATTTAATCACTCACTCATACAGTCGGTCATGCAACTACTAACTCCTTCATCCACACACTTATACATCCACTCATTCTTCAATATGTAAGACATATTTTAACTTTACAGAAACATACAGTCACTGGATGATGTCATCAGTGATGTCATTTGAGATGTCATCAGTGATGTCATCAGTGATGTCACTGACCATGTCATGAATGATGCAATATGTGACATCATCAGCAGTGGATTGCGGGTGCGCGATATATAGTTAGCGCATCTAACTATATATGGAATTTCAATGGTTTTATGCGAGTAAAATAAGGTTTTGTAAATGCAAATTCCTAACTATATATGTTCTATAACCAATGGTTTTTTCATTGAATTTTCAAGGTTTTGTAAATGCAAATTCCTAACTATATATGGACTATAACCTATGGTTTTTTCTGTGAATTTCATTGGTTTTTTAAAAGCTAACATCTGTAGCTGTAAAATGTATTCTACTTTAAAACCCAAAATATATTATACATGTTTATTGATAATTTTAATTGAAATATTTTTTTTCTTCGCTTTCGGTAAGCGAACCGGGAAGCTTTCCGTTAGCTCATCTTGATGCCGCGATCTAGTACGCGAACCGGTAAACGTTACGTTAGCGGAACTGTGACTCGTCGCGGAAGCGCGACGTATCATTGTCGCGAATGCGTCTTATGACGCGCCGCTTTAGCGCTCCCGAGAGTGCTCGGGACCGCGAACCGGAAACGATGCGGGACGCGGCGCGCACCGCGTAACGTGAGCGGAACAAGTCATGTGACTTGTTTATCAAAGTTTTCATTGGTTCATTTCACTTTTGGTTTCCAAATGATGTATGACTAGGTCATGTGACCTAAAAATAACACTTTTCATTGGTTCCGAACTTTTGCTTTTCCAAAATCACGTAAACCCCTTCTTCTTTCCTCACTCTGACTTTCATCTTGGTGAGAGAAAGACCATTTTCCATTTTGATTACAATGGCTTCTATCTTTGCTTCAGCTGGTGGACCCCCACCACCACCTCAACCTCCTCATGACAAGAGAGGACCACCATCTCAATTCATCTCAAACAGAGAGGAGGAAGAAGACGACTTAGAAGAAGAGGACACTGATGAATCTGAATTTATTCAGGAGTTGACCCGTGTTTCCCGAAGGAAAATAAGTTTTATTTGGCAGTTTTTCTCAATTCCTCGAGGGGAGAAGAAGGTTAATGCCAAATATGCCACCTGCCTAATTTGTAAAAAAAGATTATCTCGAGGCACAGAGAAAAAGTATAGTATGGGCAACTATACTATGCATCGCCATATGGTCAGGTGGCATCCATTAAATTACAGCCGGGCAGAGTTAAGGGACCTGCAAGATAATCCCCCGACAACTCCTGTGGCCAAATCAACTTCAAATATATCTTTGAGTGCAAGAGAGGCACAGGAAACTGTGCCAAACATACAGCCAAACTTTAAGCACATGAAGTTTACGTGCATACATTGTGGTGCTATGCTCTCATGTGGCAACATGAGCGTAAATTTAATCAACTTGGTGTTTGATAACCATAACTGCCCTAACCCACCCAAGCAGTAATTTTTTCTTTGCTCCTCTTGAGCCCTTTTCGATGCCTGTTTTTTTGTTGTTTCCCCTCCATGAAAAACACAAAAAAAACATAAAACTGTTCTAAAAATACAAAAAAAACAAAAAATGTTCAGAAAAAAAAAAAAATAAATAAAACAACAAAAACATAAAAAAAAGTTCTTTTCAGAACTACCTCCCCTTTCAAATAAAATTGCTAGAATGTTTAACACTCTAGCAAGCTCTATTTCTTTTGGTTCGCTTCAAGTTCGCTGCCCGGTTCGCGAACGTGAAGCGAACCAAAAAAAATATTTTTAAAAAAAAAAGAAGAGTTAGTATGAGGGAAGTAAACAGAGAGTAATGTAAAAAGAAAGACAGCTATAGAGAGTAAATCAGAGATAGTGTTTAATAGATCTATTTATTAATTCAGGATGACGATAAGGTGTGATGTCTCGTGAGGTTTGTTTAAGGTGAGACCTACTCAGGGTTACAGATCAATTTTACACTTGTTGAAGAATACAGAGCAGATAAAGCATGTGAAGGCCTACCAATGAAGTAAATCATGTCCTCTTATTACATCATTCATGACATGGTCAGTGACATCATCAGCAGTGCATTGCGGGTAAAAAGAGTAGAAAACATTTACCTTATAATTCTTGTTACCTTTTTTAAATATTTTTTCATACTTTCAATCTGTAAAAGAGAAAACAAACATTTCCAAAAATATTACTACATGTATTTAAAAATTACAAAAGAAAAGGGAAAAGGTTCAAGAAGAAACACTTTTTCAACAATTTTGACATTTACAGAAGCCTCTGCTTCTCTACGTCCCCTACACAATCCTAAAGATATATATTTTAAACAAACAGTATCTTCATGCTGATGAACTGAGACCTATTTTGGAACATGGTACTTCTTTTGCACTGCTGATGTCTCACAATAGTGATGCAATAGCAGCGCAAAAAAGATGTAAAGCCATCATAAAATTGTCTCTAATATTTTAAATGATAGTTTCAGGATGCAAATAAGATGTGTGCTTTGAAGAGCTTTCTTTGAGGTGAGACCTATTCCTTTTTTTTAAAAAAACAGTACCCGGAAATACAGCACTATAAGCATTAAAATTGACACTTACAGAAGACTCAGTTTTTCCATATCTACCTCACATTTCTAAATGTATATCATAAGTACAAACAGAAGAACATTAATTATACATGTTAAATGGTTTATTTTTGCTGTTCTCAGAATGTATCAAATTTCACTTAAATCAGTAACTTGAACGTATTCATCATGTAACAGCGGGAAAAAAAAACACAATCAAAATGACTGTGTTTAAAAACCCCATACAACCTAAGAAATCTGATTTCAAAACTCCTTAAAATTAACTTACTTTCAATGACGTCGAAGGATCTCCTATGAACAGCATTCACTCTGTTGTGCTATAAATATTTTCAGCCCGCCACTTTCTGAAAGAAAACCTCCATCGATACGAAAAATATGTTACATAGAAGAAAAGACTTCTCTCATTCTATCACATGTTTCCACTAGGCCAAATCATGTTGCCGCGATTCGCTACTCTTGTAATTCTTCCAATCAAATCCCGACATTTTCTATTTTCGCAATTTCAAAAAGAATACATTTAAGATTATTTTTACAATCCTGGAGTACTAATATCTTACCCTTCTTTGTCACTCATGTTCTCCTTTTCCTATGACACTGATACTGCTTACTATGAAGCAGACTTACTTGCATCAGGTTTATATAGTTGGATTTTTAAATTGACATTATAATTAAAAGTTTTGGACCAATAATCTAGACAGCATTGCAGACTTACATTCCCTCTACTTCATGAACCTTTTGCAATTCTTCACAGGAAATCCCGAAATTCTTTCATTAAAATTTTGGTTTTAAAAGCACCAGGTAAGAATTTTTAAGGTCAAACCGTAATTTTTTTTTGAAAGTTACAACGGAATCATTGCAGAATGACCAGCCGTTTCGAGACTTTAAATAAGCTGTATAATGTCCTGATGTTGTTGAAGGACCATCGTGAAAGATAATTGCTACAGTTACAAAAGTCCTTCCTGATATTGAAAGCTGAGAAGCCACAATTTTTTTTATTAAAGTTGACAATTTTGATCCATCAGGCCTACATCGTTGAATCATTAAAATGACATACTGTCCATATCTACGTATAAATAATGTTGACATCATTTCAGATTTACATTGGCTACACTCCATGTTGTGATCAGCTGCTTTTACTAGCTTATTAAAGGAGACTGATTTACTGTCTGGCAAAGTTAAATATATAAATCTTTCTGAGTCTACAGTAGTAGTACTTGATACCCTACAATTCTCGCAGTCATGCTGCCATTGATAAGAAAGCCCAAACAGGTGATCTACATCTACACCGTCATCTTGCAATACATCAAGCATATACATTAAAAACTCCTGACAATCTTGCTGATTATTTTCAGAGAAGTCTGTTTGCCCTGAACATTCATCTAACAGATAACGAACTTCAGACACACTTTCTACTTTTGTTCGATCACTGCTACATTTCTCGAAAACAGAATTCAATAAACAGCATAAAATGTGTTCTGAATTCAACAGAATCTGTTCTTTTAAACTCTCTAGTGAAAAGAGAACATTAACCACTACATTTGCATAGCAGTTGACACCAGAACTGTTTTCAAATTGAAAACCGACAACATCTTCAACAGAATCCACTTTCTTTCTGCTAACAATTTTCGGTTCATTGACTTTTAGTCTTTTTGCAACAACCTCCCTACTATTACTGATATTTCTACGTTTGCGGCCTACCACACGTTTCTCAAACAAAGGATATTGAGGCAAATGTGGCGCATACTCTCTTCTTAACCTATTGTATTCCTTAACACAATCTAGATCCGCACAAATGTTTGTGACATCACAGTCAATCAAGTACAATCCTGATAAAGTTCTTACTCGTGACAATGCCACATATGCCATACCATCCTTGAACACAGAACTGCCAATATTCACCAATGCACTGTCTACACTTAAACCTTGCGATTTATGAATTGTTACCGCATATGCCAAGCAAACAGGAAACTGTTTACGGCGAACATATAAGTCTTTAACAAGCAAAAACCTAGCAGAACAACGACCAATTAGCTGTACTTCCTCAATGCCATCAAATTTAATTTTTAAAAATTCTATTCCATCTCTATTTCTGTACTTCTCAAAATCAACAACATTACCCATTGATCCATTTACCAGACCTCTTTCAACATGTAAATTTCTTCTCAAAATGATTCGACAATTTAAACACACATTCAAAGTCTTTTCAAAACCCGCTGTTTTAGATATAGTCTTCTCTAATGAATCCAATTTTGATTTCAAATTCTCTGACAAAATAATTGTTGATCCCATGTGCTCTATTTTGTCAATAGCTTCAAGTTTCACAATCTCTTGCTTTTCTAAATTCAACATTTTGTTGTTGAAGATGGCACATTCTGCAAGAGTTGGCATCAAACATATTCCGCATTTCTTCTCAGTAATTTTCTGAAAAATATTCTCAGCCACAATCTCTTGTTAGGGATATAAATTTGAAAGTAATCGTGCATTCAAAGCTTCTTTTCCATGCTCGGTCACTTTTCCAATTCTAATATCTTGTAGAATATTCTTGTAATCTTCATCTTTTGCCTGACGCATATTTTCATGCAGTTCAGCATAATTGAAGTTTAACCATATATTGACGTTGCCAATGCTCCCTAGGCACTTCCTGGTATCTTCATGCGTGAGTATTTTGAACACAGGTTCTCCTTTTACTGGTGTCAGCTGCAGAAGATCTCCGAAAACAATGATGTGTTTGCCACCAAATAACACATCATATTCAGTTTTAAGTACTTCTTGCATTCTCAAATGCACAAAGGCAAGCATGACATTGGAAACCATGCTTACTTCGTCAATGATAAGTAGTTTCATTTTCCTCAAGACTCTTGAAACTTCACAGCAAGCATCCCCAGATAACTTGTGATATTGTAATTTGTTGTCATGCTCCACCGGCAGCATCAGTAGACGATGCAAAGTAATACCTTTAATGTTATGTGCTGCAAGTCCAGTAGGAGCGGTGACAACACAAGACAGCGATGACTCAGTCCTTTCCTGCAGATAGAATGAAATTGCTTTAATGAGGAAACTTTTTCCAGTTCCCGCTTCTCCACTCACATACAGTAGGACAGGCTTCAACGATCTACATGAGCACTCTTTCTTCTCATGACTTAATCCATGCTCAATTTGCTTCGTAACTTCATCATATATTTTCCTCTGCTCAACGTTGAGTTGTTTTTCCAAGTCTTTTAAGTTAACTGAATCCTCCTGAGCATGTGCCATGGCTCTTTCCACTTCATTCATAGCAGTGACAGCTTCATTTTCGATAATAGGTCCTCCAAGTGGATCTTGACTCAATGAAACAGAACTCTGACTGTCCTGAGAACTGTCTCTGGCAATCTCGGCTGCAATCGTTGCTTCCTGCTCAATTTCCAAAGTTAGCATTTCTTGATATTTGGGAAAAGCAGGACATTCTATGGTCTCCTTAGCAGCAGTGAAAGAGTCTTCGTAACAGAGGAAATCTCCAAGCAGTTCCTCTTCTGCGCGCCAAGGCTTGAAAAGTTGCAAAAGTGCTAAATAGAAAAACTCCTTTTTTTCTGGAGATTCGCCACTCAATTTTCGATGGTTTACTAATTGGCATTTTCTTTGCTTGACCAGGCATCCCTCACTTCCAATTACAGCATACACTCCTTTCTCAATATCTTCTTTGATGTTCCTCTTGAATATATAATTTTGTAGAACCTCATATAGACAAACATTCTCAAGGTGACTGCTTCGATTTGGATAATATGTATCCAACATGTTGGTCTTCAAAATGTCGGTACTGTTTGGTTCCTTTTCTGCCAAATATTCAATTTCCCGGACAGGTTTTAGAACCCGATTTCGCGTTGCAGCAAGACCAAGACTCGCCCAAACAATACTCCTGGATTTGGCATAGAGACTTGCTGAAGACAATCGATCTGAACATTCGTAAGCTCCGATTTCTCGATGCGACAACATCTTCAGACTGAAACTGTACAACTTCTTGCTGAGGCTCTTTTCATGGGAAATGTCCTCCCACATATCCTTCAGTTCTGTCTTTTCTTTTTTGGTGATGTAAGATGTCACATACCGAGCCACAGCCATACAGTTGTCACCCACAAACTGTATATCCATGTTAGCATTCCACATGGACAAAATCACTGGGTTGTAGTCGTTGATGTACTTGGACTCTTCGTTCCTTTTCAAATTGTATGTATTTTTGGGTGATTTCCTCGTCACATTATGTCGCAGTGAAGACATCAAACTGTTCACTTTTCCTTTAGAAATCACCGGTCGTGGAAAGTTGAAACGACATTTGGTGTAGAACTTGTCCTTGTTTCTGAATTTACGACGACAGTACTTTCCACAACGATGGCTTTGGAAACGTAGAACTTGTTCTCTTAGGCTTTTCTTCTCCGTTGCGTTTGGAACAGCACACGTAGAATACTGTTCTATGAAATTCATCACTAAGTCATCCGGATCTGTTCCAAATTTAGGTGCATCCTTGATCCACAACAACATATGTATATGAGGAGCACCTCTTGCTTGGTACTCCTTTCTCCAGAAGAAATCCAACACCTCTCCAAGAGGTGGATTCTTCTTATTTGTGATGAAAGACATCATAGCTTCAAATCTATGATTGAAGTACCTGCATACATTCACAGGATCCAAAGAACACAGTTCTCCAGGTGTCTTGAATTCAATGTTTTCAATATTTCCATTTGTCTCTCGTAGAAATTCAAGTAAGTCTTCCCAGCCATACTCGGCACAGCTCAGAGTGAGGAACCATGTCGGAGTTCCTAAGTTCCTCAGCATACATTTTAAATCACCATGACGACGGTACCAGTACTCATTAGTACCACGCTGACACGCCATGAGATTAATTAAGTGAGAATCCAAAATACTGTCTTGGACATTGACTTTATGCATAAAGTCCCTTGCCGAGATATTTCGCATCTGTATACCACTTTTTAAGATGTGGTTCACTGCATATGACAGTCCAGACAGATCGCTTTCAAACAGGAGATGAAACAAATAGGGAATGCATTGACGAAACCTAGGATCGTCTGCATACAATCGTAAAGTCCGGTATTCAGACGCAGGAATTTGATGAGGTCGCTCATCATATCTTTCTCCTCGACCTGTGGGAAATAGCTGTGGGAAACACCGAGCTTCCAAACTTTCCTCCCAAACACTAATGGGACTCCCTTTAGCTTGTTTCATTTGAAACAACTCAATAGCATTCCCCATGACTTCCTTGGAATGCAAAGGATGAACACTATAATGTTCATATATTTCTTCACTTTTAGAGGCTTCTACTTTCTCAATTTGGCCAGCACACAAATCGCTATCCTCTTCATCACTTACTTCCTCTTCTGCAACATATACATTCTTATAGTACTTATTATTTGTCTTCAAATACACTGTTGCCTTTTTGACTTTCCTAACATCCACTAAATCTTGCCATATTTTCTTATTCTTTGTCGGAACCCCATTAACTAAGATAACCAGAGGTTCCTCTTCCACTTTTTCTATTCCAATTGTGTTAATGTTTTTGTTCAAATCTAGAGGCAAATAAACAACTCTTCCCTTTAATCCTCTCTGGAAATCTGCTGGAGGCAACTTCCCTGTCTTTGGCTCCATTCTTACAATAGCCTGAAAGGGATGGATACTTTGAATCAAAATACATTCATAAGTATTTAAATCCTTCAATTCAGAAGGAATCTCAACCAATTCCAGATTATTATGAACTGCCCTAGCAGGCATCTGGTTTTGGTTTAATTTATTACAACAATAAGTACACACACGTTGATCCGATCCTAAATCAAAATAATTTTCTACCATCAAGTATGTGGCAAAATCCTTCCATTCACTATTATTTTCCCTTTCACTTTTTGCATATAAATCCACTACTTTAGTCTGATTCTTATAATAAGTGCGTCGACAACATACACAAGTGAAATTAGGTCTCTCACTTGATTTCATCTGAAAAGTGGCAATTTCCTTCTGAAAATTATCTGTACTGGAAACCTGTACATTATCTTCAACATTAACCTCTACTTCAGGGTCAATTTGAACATTCTCATCTTTACTACTAAAGTAACAAAACTCAATTTCTTCACAAATATTCTTCACATCTATTTCAGAACCATGCAAAAGAGCAGCACATAATTGTTTAAGCATAATTGCTGGACTCTTAGCATAATACAACATTCTCACTAATTTTCTCACTTTATTATGATGCACTGCTAGCATCCTGAAATGATGAAAAACACTCTGGCATACTCTCCTGGAAAGACAAGCCAGTGAATGACCACGCAAACCTGTCATTTGTCTCACTCTGCAAGGATCTAAATTTTGCAACAACTTCATTTTCTGCTTCAAACTTTTCTTATTAAATGTCCGTATAAAATCACAAAGCAAATTGATGGAAACCTGTCGCACACTGCAAATAGAACTACACTTCCAAATGTACACAGGACCCTTAGGACGTCTTCCTAAAACCTCATCACTTAGCACCTCTTCTGTCTCTGTTGTCACAAGTTTTTCCTTTTCAACTGGACAACCATCCTTCACTTCATAAGCTCGACCACTGGTGTCAACTGCAAACATCAAATCATTATCCTGAAAATAACTCTCCTCATTAAAAAATGCCTCAGAACTTGAACTATGCATCCATTCTCCGGAAAAAACTTCACAAAAGTTACTACGATTTACTACTCTCTTCCATCTACTGTTTGTTTTGAAATCAGAAATTACCTTGCTTAGTTTCCTAATTCTATTGATTACCAAAATAAACAACTTTCGCTTAATTTCAAAAGCATGATCAATAATTTTCTCTACATTTTTCTTCTTCTTATAAAATGCCGCTTTCTGTTGGCCTTTTTTAATATTTCTTAATAAATTAACTATTATCCTGTTACGGAACATTCGTTTTCGAATGTCCCTAAACTGTTGTTTCCTTCTACTATCATGCACGGAGTTATCTCTTCCTCTACCAATAACATTTTTGATGGGTCTTTCCTTTCCATTTAAATTACTCTTCTTTTTCTGAACTGAAACATTTTGGCGAAAAATACGTTTTTTACTAAAAATATTTTTTAAGAATGATTTTGTGCTCTTACCCGGAGCTTTCTTGGTGTTTTGATAAGTATTTGGGGAAGAGGACTGCTGCAATAAAACATCATCCTGCTGTCTTTGACGTTTTCTAGCCTTTCTAATTCTATTTTTCGTAGGCATTTTTCAAATTTAAAAAAGATCTGCAGTTGAATCTGTGGAAAAATATAGTAAAAAATGTTATTAACCACTATTAACAAACAGTAAATGAATAACAGTCATCAAAAACTTAACGCCCTACTTATTATTTAACATAGAAAATCTTTTGCACCAGCACTGCATCACAAGGACATTTTCAGTCATTTCCTCTTGAATGCAGGTATACAATTGATTTATGTGCTGTGTTTATAAACGATTTTTTGAAATCAATTACATTTCTGGATATGTACTGCTAGAGCATTATAGGTTGCTTTGGGTTATATTTATAAGGCATATGAGTGTCTATAATGTTATTTTTCCTTTTTAAATGGAAAGCGTTCTTCATGGTGCAAGTTTCTTATAAATACGCTCCCACCTGCGAAACGGAACTTTGCGATGCGAAGCTGATTGCCTCCCCGGTGTCTGTCAACATTCTAAACAGACCGGAGCGGCCGCCATCTTATCTCTCGGTAGGATCGAGAGAGAAGAAGAAGTGAAAAACGAAGGGGAAATTAATGAAAGGGGGCAAGGTATACCCCTCTTGACCCCCTAGGAATGTTGTTGGGGTTTTTAAAGGGTCCCGTGGGGAAAATAAAAAATATATATTTTTCACGGTAGAAGCGCTTTCCGAACACCGAACTGGGCCGCAAACTGCTGGCGAAACGGGAATAGGTATAAGGGGGTGCGGGACACCATTTTGTGCTTCGTTTTAATTAAATTACTAAGTTTAAGGGGGTGCGGGAGACATATCCTAATCCCTTATATTTTCTGAGGGTGGCTGAGAAGGCTCATATATGTTGATACATGTGTTCCAGCGGCTCTGCGTGAGCTTTTTTTTTTTCTTTGCTGCGGCACGTCTGTTAACGTTCGATTCGAAGGAAATCAGGAAGTGTTGACAACCAATTTGTCAGTGCGATAAAATATTTCGTTATAAATGAATCCTTATTGATAAACATTGTCTGCGCCATCTTGTCTTTTTTACAATGCCACAATTTTGTCGTGCACGGTAGCCATTTTAGATGCCAGGCCGGTCCCAGGCTATCACCTAGCCCCAGCTGTAGAGAATCCACACATACCAACCCTCCCGATTCAGGCGTCAGAGTACTGATTTCAGTGCTACTCTCCCGCCTCCCGATTCCTGCAACCAAAAACGTGGGGGTATATTACCAACCACTAGCGATAACTTCTTTAGAGACAAAAATTATCGCCGCACATCGGCGATTTTTATCGCAGATAAACCTTGCTATTAGCAAGGTTTATCGCAAATGCGATAAAAAACGGCCGCAATGCATGAATATCGCTGAAAAGTCAGCGATATTCATGCATTATCCAGCAAATGCTCTTAGCCATGTTATCCACCTCTCATTGGATAACATGGCTAAGAACTGCTCGCAAATGCGATAAGAAGCGGCCGCAATGCATCAATATTGCTGAAAAGTCAGCGATATTCATGCATTATCCAGCATATGCTTTTAGCCATGTTATCCACCTCCCATTGGATAACATGGCTAAGAACTGCTCATGGCCCCATGACGAACGCTTTCCATTTAAAAAGGAAAAAATAACATTATAGAAAAGAATCGTTTTTAAACACAACATATAAATCAATTGTATACCTGCATTCAAGAGGAAATGACTGAAAATATCCTTGAGACACATGAAAGCGTTTTCTGGAATGCCCTAGCACCATTTTTTGGACATTATTAACATGGCTAGGTAACTCCCATAATCAAAATCTAAATTTCCCAAGCGCAGGTGGCAACGTATTTACAAGACACTTGCCCCATGAGGAATGCTTTCCATTTAAAAAGGAAAAATAACATCAAAGACACTCAAATGCCTTATAAATATGACCCAAAACAACCTATGAAGCTCTAGCAGTACATATCCAGAAATGTAATTGATTTCAAAAATGGTTTTTAAAAACAACATATCTGTTTCAGCTTACATAAGAGACCATGGAATGGGCTTCATATACAACAATAACTTGTATAACTGCATTCCAGAATGCTACACCGAATATACAATTACAATTTCTCAAAGTAACAAAATCTATTTCTATATCACTACAGACAAAGCCACAGTTTAAAAACACAGCTTTCTTCATCATTTTCTCCTTAATTCATACTATTCTCTATCTAAAATAAATAAATCTTTTCTCACCTTAGCAAATACTTTTTGAGTTTTGAAAACAGTCTCAGAAATACACCAAATTGTCTTCAGCAGAAGAAAAAGGATGCACTCCAGAGTCTGCAGCTATTGAAAGCACAGAAATACAGATATTCATTTCACATATCTCTCATATTAGCCAATCATAACTCGTCCCTCACTTTTTTCAAATCAAAACCCTTCCCCCCTCTGCCCTCTCTGCCTTTTTTCCATAGCAACGACCTCCTGGAAGACCTCTCATGTTTGCAAATTCACACAACAATGTTTCAATTGAACTCTGAACTCTCAGTACACCTGCGTATCCAGTGCAATCTTTCATTAAAAGTTTCTTCCTTGACCATTCAAATTACATCTTTCAAAGAACACATCCATGCACCCTAACTTTCTGTTTTCAGAAATGGAAATACACCAATCACTGCTAATGAATCATTAGCATTGGAAATCCACAGTTTTTTTTCTTTACAAACTCCTACTGTTTCAACTGCCCTTTCATTACCACACTTCATCTGACTGCAGCACAACCTTCTCCCACCATGTTTAACGTCTGGATTGTTGGACATAGTTACATCCACTGGGCTCAAAGGTATGCTGAGAGCAGAAATTTACACAACCTCAATTTACAAGATGTGGAAATTAAGTGGTTGGGCCAAAGAGGATTAAAATGTCACCAATTGATACCATTGGTGAAAACCTTTATGCATTTGCCAAAACCTCACCTGTTAATTGTGCACTGTGGAGGTAATGATTTGGGCACTTTGACAGGGGTAGGTCTGGAAATGCTTTTAAAGGACACCTTTGAGCAATTAATGGCACTTTTTCCTCAAACTGCCTTGGTATATTCCAATATATGCCAAAGACAGAAATGGAGGTGGTCCAACCAATTTTGTCCACAAATTGAAAAGTCGAGGAAGCATGTAAACAAATCTGTTTCAGCTTTCATGAGAGACCATGGAATGGGCTCCCTGTACAACAATAACTTGCGTTACTACATGCAAGATATCTACAGAGGAGATTGAGTTCACTTCTCAGATGAGGGCAACAGAATTTTCATTCTGAATTTAAGAATGTGCATTGGTACCTACTTATAAGTACCTAAATGTACCATAAACCCAAAAGCTCTTCTCAGAGCTACCCTTCATCTAATCACTCACAATTATTATTTTTTTCTAACTTTTTTCACTAATTTTCCACAAAATACGCTCCCCGGTTCGCTAACCGAAAGCTAACCTCGCGGAATTTTTTAAAAAAATGTTTTTTTTCCGCACATTTAAGCCTCCTCAGCCACCCTCAGAAAACCTAGGGGGTCAAGATAAGTCTACCGTGCCCCCTTCTACACATTCTGAACATTATTTGCCCTCCATCTTGTATCTTAATGCGACCGAAACACAAAATGGTGGACTCCCGTGACGCTTAAGGTTCGCTAACCGGGCCGCTTTCCAGAAAGCGGTCCTAAAAAAAGGTGGGAAAGTAATTAGCAGAAAAACGACTAGAGACACTCTCACCAAATATAGATTAGCTCATACTACATAACAATCCCTTTCATTCTCACAAATTTGATTGAAATTTCATTTAGCCATTTAGCCTGTAGACCTATCTAAATACCCTGAGGTAAATTACTTCACAAAACACATCTAAAATATTGGAATTGACAACCAATGAAAACTTTACTTTCATTTACAATTTTTATTACCTGACATTTGATTGGTTATATACCTGAATATATATAAAGGAAGAGAAGGAAACACAGCCATTTTCACTACTACTTCCTGAACTACATTTCAAGAGCCTTTTCACCTCCCTGTAAAGTTATTTGATAATTTGTAAGTGGCACTTTAAATTAATTTGTAAAAACGTTTATTGATAATTATTTACTGTCCCCCTGCTATAGTTATAGATACAGATAACCTCCTCTGTTACATTTATTGATTGACTTACACTTCTCTGCTATAATTATGAATTTACTTACTTTAACTTCACTGTTAAAAAAACAGAACTACATGTCTGAACTTAAACCCAACAGTGCCCTAACTCTTCTAATATAATTATTTTTTTTATGCAATTTACAGCAAAAAAATGGAAGGGGAGCAAGAAAAAACTCATGTTTCCTTCGAGATTACATCCGAAGACATTGTAACTGAAGAAAATGTGGATGAAAATTTTATGGATCAATCTTTTGACGAACAATTTATTCAAACCTTACAAGAGACAGAAACATCCATGTTTGACGAGATACCAGATGATATAATGCTGGAAGTTTTAATGAACTATGAAAATAATAAATACATTTTTTTTAAATCAAAATAAATAAATAAATAAAAAAAACGAACAAAAACAACAAATAATTAACATACAGTATTAGAAAAGTCTATCATTCTTTTATCCTTAAAGTACGCTGCCCAGAACGCTTTCCGGTTCGCGAACTTGGCGCTTACCACGCAAAAAAAAAATATATATATTTTTTTTTTTGGACCCTCCTAGGCCCTTTTAAAACCTCCACATAAAACCTAGGGGGTCAACGAGGATCTACTATGCCCCCTTATGGTAATTTCCCCCTTTGTTTTGGCCTCCTCTTGTCTCTCGATCCTACCGAGAGACAAGATGGCGGCCGCTCCGGACTGTTTAGAATGTTGACAGACACCAGAGGGCCAATCAGCTTCGCATCGCAAAGTTCCGATACGCGAAAAGTTCGCTAACCGGATCGCTGCCCGGAGCGCTGTTACAGATATATATCTTGATTTAAACGTTAATTTCTCAAAATCCACTGAAGCACATATATTGAGACCTAGCAAAGGCACATCGGGCTAACAGTCCCTACAATTTTGCCAAGTTTCGTGAAAATCCATTCAGCCGTTCGGGCTAAAAGTGAGTCCAACCGCCCTATGGAAATTAACATGGGAAAAACGCGTTTTGGGACCCCCTTTTTTCTCGGCCCCCCCTTGACGACCCCCCCCCAAATTTCCAGGAGCTGCTCAGAAACAAAATGTGCCATTTTCCTGAAAATTTCAGCCGATTCCGTCCACAAACGCCAAAGTTATTAGACATAGAATTTTCAGAAATGCCATAGGGAAAAAATCCTAACTATATATACCTACTGGCGACCGCCAGTAGGTAATATATATATATATATATATATATATATATATATATATATATATATATATATATATATATATATATATATATATATATATATATATATATATATATATATGTATGTATGTATGTATATATATATATATATATATATATATATATATATATATATATATATATATATATATATATATATATATATATATATATATGTATATATATATATATAACATTTCTATGGCAAAATGAAACCCCTCATTTTGTTCCTTTGCAAATTAAATGTTTTAAGTGTTAACACTTTATTCCAATCAAGATGACTTCAGGTGTGCCATACTTTTGTCATAAGTAAGACTGTTAGCGCTCTAGTTGTTCTTTAGAACACTCTGGGACATTCTGTCACTGGGCTATAGTTGGGCTACATCTGGCTGATATTTGGGCTACATTTGTTTTTTTTTGTCCCTGGTGGCCATCTTTGGGCAACATTGGGCTACATGGGGCTACATTGGGCTACATTTGGGCTCTAACATATATATAGCCCAATGTAGCCCAATATATATTTTTCAAAGTAAATTTTCGTAAAAACCACTGGAGCATATATCTTGAGACATAGCAAAGGCACATCAGGCTACCAGTCCCTACAATTTTGCCACGGTTTGTGGAAATTCATTCAGCCGTTCGAGCTAAAAGTGAGTCCAACCGCCCTATGGAAAACTCAATGTTAAAAACACGTTTTAGGACCCCCCTTTTTTCTCGGCCCCGCTTGACGAAACCCCTCTAAACTTTCAGGGGACGCTCAGAAACAAAATGTGACATTTTGCTAAAAATTTCAGCCAATTCCGTCCATCAACGCCAAAGTTATTCAACATAGAATTTTCAGAAATCCCTATTCAAAAAAATCCTAACTATATATACCTACTGGCGACCGCCAGTAGGTAATATATAACATTTCTATGGCAAAATGAAACCCCTCATTTTGTTCCTTTGCAAATTAAATGTTTTAAGTGTTAACACTTTATTCCAATCAAGATGACTTCAGGTGTGCCATACTTTTGTCATAAGTAAGACTGTTAGCGCTCTAGTTGTTCTTTAGAACACTCTGGGACATTCTGTCACTGGGCTATAGTTGGGCTACATCTGGCTGATATTTGGGCTCCATTTGTTTTCTTTTGTCTCTGGTGGCCATCTTTGGGCTACATTGGGCTACATTGGGCTACATTTGGGCTCTAACATATATATAGCCCAATGTAGCCCAATATATATTTTTCAAAGTTAATTTTCGTAAAAACCACTGGAGCATATATCTTGAGACATAGCAAAGGCACATCGGGCTACCAGTCCCTACAATTTTGCCAAGTTTTGTGGAAATCCATTCAGCCATTCGAGCTAAAAGTGAGTCCAACTGCCCTATGGAAAACTCAATGTTAAAAACACGTTTTGGGACCCCCCTTTTTTCTCGGCCCCCGCTTGACGTAACCCCCCCAAACTTTCGGGGGACGCTCAGAAACAAAATGTGCCATTTTCCTGAAAATTTCAGCCAATTCCGTCCATCAACGCCAAAGTTATTCAACATAGAATTTTCAGAAATCCCTATTCAAAAAAATCCTAACTATATATACCTACTGGCGACCGCCAGTAGGTAATATATAACATTTCTATGGCAAAATGAAACCCCTCATTTTGTTCCTTTGCAAATTAAATGTTTTAAGTGTTAACACTTTATTCCAATCAAGATGACTTCAGGTGTGCCATACTTTTGTCATAAGTAAGACTGTTAGCGCTCTAGTTGTTCTTTAGAACACTCTGGGACATTCTGTCACTGGGCTATAGTTGGGCTACATCTGGCTGATATTTGGGCTACATTTGTTTTTTTTTGTCTCTGGTGGCCATCTTTGGGCTACATTGGGCTACATTGGGCTACATTTGGGCTCTACCATATATAGCCCAATGTAGCCCAATATATATTTTTCAAAGTTAATTTTCGTAAAAACCACTGGAGCATATATCTTGAGACATAGCAAAGGCACATCGGGCTACCAGTCCCCACAATTTTGCCAAGTTTTGTGGAAATCCATTCAGCCGTTCGAGCTAAAAGTGAGTCCAACCACCCTATGGAAAACTCAATGTTAAAAACACGTTTTGGGACCCCCCTTTTTTCTCGGCCCCCACTTGACGAAACCCCTCCAATCTTTCAGGGGACGCTCAGAAATAAAATGTGCCATTTTCCTGAAAATTTCAGCCAATTCCGTCCATCAACGCCAAAGTTATTCAACATAGAATTTTCAGAAATCCCTATTCAAAAAAATCCTAACTATATATACCTACTGACGACCGCCAGTAGGTAATATATATATATATATATATATATATATATATATATATATATATATATATATATATATATATATATATATATATATATATATATATATAAAGTTACCTTTATACAACCTGAAATAAATATTGACAGATATGTAGATATGTGTATGTTACACAGCAGTGGTCGCCACTGTGTACACTGTGTAGTTATAGTTAGGACCAGGTTTCCATAGGAAATTGATTTTTGGGTTGCTAATAACTTAGACACCCTTTAACGAATATTCACTAGTCTTTCAAGAAAAAAATGTCATCCACCTCAGCTCCTTCCGGGAGAGATTTGGGGAGATCCATGAAATTGGAGCCGAGAAAAAACATGTGGTCCCAAAATGCAAAATCACCATGCATTTTCCATAGAGTCCTTCAAGATGGGTTACAGCAAAATTGATGAATGGAATTGCACCAACTTTGGCAGAAAGCTTAATCTTGATCCGCAGATTGTGCTTTTTGTGATTTGGTGTAAATCTCTTTAGTAGTTTTTGATATAATAACTGTAAAATAAATATAGATATTTGGACAGTTGAGCTCAATAAAGTCTCAGAGACTCCTAAGGGAGTGTCTGATTGGCCCATGGAGTTTTTTTCCCTTGGGCCATCTCACACCTGTGGGAGTCAGACTTCCATGAGAGCGAGCACTCATTGGCTGCCAGTAACATGAGAAAAATGTTGATGGCAGCCATTAAAGGATGCAGGGACTTGTATCCCTGTCCTGAAGTCATATAAAAAGTTATATGGGGCAGGGTAGTGATGCCCTGGCCCCCTAGGCCCAATGGAGGGACCAAAAGGGACTGCTCCTGGGCTCAAAAAAGAAAAAATAGGTAAAGAATTCTCTGAACCCACTGGATCGTAAAAATATAAATGGTGGCCGGACTACATTTATTTATTAAAAGCACGGGGAGCTTTACCCGGGGGCTGTGTTTAGAAAGTGGAAGAGGGGCTGTATTGGCCCCCCTCCCTGAGCCTCAAGATGCTCTGTGGAGACCACCCCTGAGGCCATAAGTAATTTTTATGGGACGCGGGTGGCGAAGCCCCCATCCCTGAACATCTTGAGCCCCCGGGAAACCCACCCCTGGGGTCGATATTATTATTTATTGGGGGAGGGGTAAATGCAGCCTCCCTCTACGAGCTATCACAGGTCCCAGGGAGCACACACCCAGGGCCAAATAATTTGTGTATGGGGAGGGTGTCATGCAGCTCTTCTCCCTGTGCCTCAAGAGGCCTCAGCAGCCAACCCCCAGATCTGCAATACAAGTTTATGGACAGGGGGCAGGGCGGCCACTCCCCCGAGTCTTTAAAGGCCTTGGGGATCTCAATCACAGGGCCAAAAATTCACAATATGGGGAGTGGGGCCATGCGGGCCCCTCCATGAGCCTTAACAGGCTCCAAGGAACCACCTCTGGGATTGATTTTATAAAGTGAGAGGCCACTTGGGCCCTCTCTCTGAGTCACCGATGGCCCTGGGGAAACATCCCTCAGGTCCAGCTCAGCAGCTATATCCCAGGGAGCCCATACCCAGGAAAATGCACGTTCCCTTCCAACAGTGGCGCAGGCAGGGAAACCTGCATTTGCTCTTACTTCCTAGGACCATTTTTAAAATGCCTCCAAATGGTGGCAAACACCAACTTCTATCCCTGTTGGTGTGTGTTTCAAAAATGCTCCCGCCCACTGGGAGCAAAGTTTAGATCTGTTTAACTCCCCACAGTGATGAGGGGCAGGGAAACAAATCTAAATATTGCCCCCACCCACAAGGAGCAGCCTTATTAGCTGTACCCTGTAAGCAGGAGCAATGCTGACCTTTGCTGGAGACAGGGAGCCTGCTTGGGTCATGGGTATCTTGGGGCTCTGCCACAGGCCCCAACGACAGAGTGGTGGGTGCTCTGGGTAGAAACCAAGGTACCCACCCTTTGTTGTGCTGGCCTCCAGGAGGTAGGGTCAAAATTGACATAGGGAGGGAAGCAATATGCACCCTCCCAATGGAACATGGTGCCAGGCCCCAGGGTTAGGGTCATCAGAACCAAAATCGGCCTGGGAATGTGGGCAGTGTGACCCCTCCTCCTTGAAGATGGTGCCGGATCCCAGGGGTTGTGGTCCCTGAGTCAAAATTGGTCTGGCGAGCGTGGCCATGTGCCACCCCTTAAAAATGACACAATTTCTTGGAGGATGGGGTCCTATGGCCAAATTGGACTAGGGAGAAGGGGTGAATGCCCCCTTCCCCATAACAATTGTGCCAGGCCCCAGGGGTGGATTCCACAGGGCTGAAATTGGTCTGTGGAGGGGGCCCGCATGTCAGTAAAATATGTACTTCTAACAGGAGCAGCCTGTTAGTTGATGTTTCCCATGTGTTTTTCTGCAGCTTCCCAGAATGTTGTAGAGTACTAACAGTCTTACTGATGACAAAAGTGTAGCAAACCGGAGGCCACCTTGACTGAATCGAACTGGTAAAACCTAAAACATTTCAATTAGAGTGGAACAAAATTAGGGAGTTTATTTTGTCATATCATTTATGGTTAGGGCTGAAGAAAGCAAAATTTAGAAACAATTTAAATGAATTCTGAAATATCTTCTTCTGTTTCTTTAAAACCTTTCTGAAATGTAGACGGAAACATCCACTTTTATCACCAGCAGCAGACTGCCAGTTAACTACCTGGTGATCAGCAGCTTTACCACAGTGTATTAATAACCAACTAGAGTGCTAACATTCTGAATGTATGCCAAAGGTGCAGCACATCTGAATGCTATCTCAATGGAATTGAAGTGGAAAACTAAAAGCATTTTCTACAGAGGATGCTGCAGTAAATGAGTAAATTAGGGATCTTCATAACTAAAAATCTTCCCAAGATGGCCACCAGAGACAAAGGAGCTCAAATGTAGCACATATATCAATCACATTTAGCCCAAGTGTAGTCCAATGACAGAAGTGTGATAAACATGTATTTTTTTTCATTTTTATTTTGCGTGGACATGACCCAAAGGTATTGGAGTGCTTTACATAGGCATCAGTTATATTACAAAAAAACACATTTGTTTTGATTTTAGGCATTTTGAGTTTCAAGGGCTTATTTATAAGAGGCCTACACCGCAGTCAGTCACTATTTTTTAAACGATTGTGGCGAAGATAGTATTCCTTGTTTACAAATTGACGCATGTGGCCAAAAGCGTCAGATTTGATAGGCATGCATTTGAAATGTACAGCACCAGAACTGGGTGCGTCATACAGAGAATACTATATTCAATGTAGGTGATCACTCGTAAAATCCTTTTTTTTTTTTTATTGAACCAGATTCCTACAGACAGTATAAGCAGGAAAAAGATGAAATACAATAACTTAATTACAAATAATACAAATACAGTTGATACATCAATCCTGAATAGCTATGGCTATTAAAAGAAGCGACAAGAAGTTATAAATCATAATATACATACCAAAGAAAAAATAAATACCAATATATCAAATACATTGTCTTAGATCACAGTTATGACACCAGTTTTCCAATTTGTTATTGGGTGCCATATTGAGTCACCACGTTTCTTTGCTCTAATTCCTCTTGTAGCATAAATAGCTGTCTCATAGCTAAAAACTGCTAAGAATCTGGCTAACCACATGTGGAAGCTAGGGGGTTCAAGTTCTTTCCAACGAGATGACAAAATGATTCTAAGGACAGCCGTTCCAATAAATAGCAATTTTTCCTCTTGTTTTGAGAGTACTAACGAAGAGTCGTAACCAAACATAAACAAAGTATCGGATTCTGGGAGTTTACGCCCAAATATCACCAGCCAAAATTCAATAATCGCTATTTTAATATGATCAAGCTTTGGACAATTACTAAACATATGTATTAATGTTGCTGGGCCCTGCGAACATCTAGGACATAGATCATTTTCCCTTTTACCCCAATTAAATAGTTCAGCAGGAGTATAGTAGAGGTTAAATACAGTTTTATACGTCTGAGCTTTAAGATTACTAGCCATAAACAAAGAATCACTTAGTTCCAACACTTTATAGATATCAACATTAGGATTACAAATTTTTCTTACCCAGTTTACTTCAGTTTTCTCCAAATCATCTTGGATGTAAGTTAGTAAAATGTCATACAGTAATCCTATTTCTATATTTTGTCTATTAACAGCTTCTATAAGATCCACTCTTGTTAGACTTATGGCTGATCCTTTGGCTTTGAGATAAGCATAAATTTGTACATATTTAATTTAATCACCATTAGATAAATGATATTTATTCTTTAAATCTATAAACTTAGTTTCAACATTTTTTAACAGAAAATCCTTTATTCTGCAGATTCCAAGTCTTTGCCATTTCCTGGCTAGACCATCATGAGAAAAACCATGAGTGGTCCTTGGTTGCCATAGTGAAGTGTATCTAATAAATTTCGTAATTTTCATGTGTTTAGCAATCCTAGCCCAAACCTTCCAAGCACTATTTACAATTTCAAATTTACATAGCTTCCTAATATGTTTGGCTTCTGTTTGTTGTAGAAATAGCCCATTTACATTTCTTCCGAGAACCAAATCATAAATTGATGGTGTTATATTGATGTCCACAACAGCTATCTCAGGGCTATAGTTAAACATGGGTGCCCAATGATATAGACTTGTATTGGGAATGGCAAGCCCACCTCTATCTCTCGGTAGTGATAATAGCTTATGGGATCTCCTGATCTTTCCTTGTTGCCATAAAAATTTACTCATCAAAGAGTCAAGTGTTTTTAAAGTTTTGGATTCTACTGCAAAGGGAATTGCACGGAACAGATATAAGCATCTTGGCAGTACATTCGTTTTAAGAAAGTTGCCTCTTCCAATGATTGATAAGTGTAAACCATCAACCCGATCCAAATCTTTTTTGATTTTATCAATAAGAGGGTTGTAATTAAGAGCATTTATTAGCTTAATATCAGGGCTAATAGTAACTCCCAAGTAGGTAGCTCTATCAGCTCTTCTCTGATCGATATAATTAATGTTATCGGTACATAATACAATTGTCTTCCCCCAGTTCAGAGAATACCCTGAGTGAATACCATATTCGGAAGTGAGGGACACTATTTCCTCCATAGCCTCAATCGGGTCAGATGTAATAACCGCAATATCATCTGCATATGCCATAACTTTAGTTGCATACTGATTACAAATAATTGGGTTAATAGATTGACTCTCAAGAATTTTTAAAATTAATGGATTTATATACAATGCAAATAATAGGGGTGAGCATGGGCACCCTTGTCTGGTGCCCCTTGTGATTTTAATATAGCCAGACTCAGTTCCTAACATCTGAAGTTTGGCTCTGCAGATATATACATGGATTTAATGGCTTTAATAAATTTGGGGCCAAAATTGTTATGTGCCATAACTGCCCAAAGGAAGCTCCACGAGACACGATCGAAAGCCTTTTCAGCATCCAGCAGGATCATTGACATCCTACCCCCAGTGACAGACATGGCATCGAAGAGGGCAATAGCCCTACATGTATGATCGGTGGTTCCCTTACCAGGTACGAAGTCATGCTGCCAAGGGGAGACCAGACGTTCAATAGCCCTGCTGAGTCTCGCGGCCATCACTTTGGCATATAATTTAGAGTCCGAATTTATCAGGGAAATAGGGCGATATGAAGTTAATTGCTCAGGGGGTTTACCTTTTTTAGGGAAGACAATTATATTTGTTTCTTTCAAAGAATGTGGTGATACTCCATTCCATTGTATTCCCAAAAAGAGATCAAGAAGCAGAGGAGATATTTGACGACTAAGTATCTTATATAGGTCTATTGGTATTTTATCAGGTCCAGCTGCTTTACCCGATGAAATTGATAACAAAGCATTTTCCACTTCATGTAGGGTGATTTCATTCCCTAAATCATCTCTAATAGTATCGTCTAAGATTTTTGATGCTTCATGGTTGGGCAGAAGATTATCGAGAAAAGAGAATATTTCTTTATCAGTGGACTTAGTTTCTTCAGTATAGAGTTTTTGATAATACTGTTGAAATTGATATATGATATCAGGAGTATCAGTATAAGTTCTACCACTATCAGTTATCTGATTGATATAGCTAGATACATTCTTCTGTCGAGTGCGTAAAGCCAGTTGCCTACCAACTCTCTCCCCACTCTCGTAGACATCTTTCCTGTATGTTTTATAAGTTTGGGCCGCTCTTTCACTAAGAATTGCGTTCAGCTCAGCTTTTAACAATGATAATTCATACATAGATTGTTTTGCACCAGCCTTTGTGAAATGATCAAGGTGTGACTTTCTTCTGCCTTTGCTAGGGCCGCAAGTTTCAAGCTATAGTTCATTGTATTTTGTTTTTTAGCCCTAGCTTAAAAACTTATAGTTTCCCCCCTAAGTGCCGATTTATAGCAGTCCCATACCACATTCCTTGCGGCGCTAAAGCGATTGATGTTAAAAAATTCGTCAGTCCAGTTACTAATATACTTAATATAATCCTTATTAGAGAGCAATTTGCGATCAAAAGTCCATTGTCTAGTTTTATTAGTTGACATTTCTATTTCCATTGTAAAGGCCAGGGCGTTATGGTCTGATATAATTTTGGGGTATTTATTGATAAAGGATCGTCTTGCTAAATCTCTAGTTGTGAATACATAATCTATACGAACGTGTTTTTGGTGTGGGTGCGAGAAGTATGTGTATCTAGCATTCTGGGTATTCTGATTTTTTTCCTCCCATATATCAATTAATCCCAAGCTATTCACCAGTCTCCTAATTGCTTTATATGTTTTAGGTTTCCGACCTGTATAGGTCTGTTGAGTGACATTAATGTTATTAAGCATAGGATTAAGAGAGATATTAAAATCCCCACACATAATTAGAGGGCCCTGCCAAGTGGCGAGTTCTGATTCAAGAAATGTGAAGGTTGTAGGATCATCTTGGTTAGAGCCATAGATGGTACATATCGTGATGCCTATAGCGAGCTTTACAATTGCCCATCTACCATGAGAGTCAGAGAGGTGACGTATCGGTCCACCTAGGTGTGCTTTAGCTAAAATTGCAACTCCTCTTATATTTTATGACTGCGTTGATGCAGCTAACAGATTATAGCCTCTTATTTTCAATAATGATCTCCGAGCCCAAGGCACATGTGTCTCTTGGAGACAAAGTATATCTACCGGGTATAGACCAATTATTTCTGCAAACCGGTGTTGTTTCTCACTGTTCAATAGTCCTCCTACATTCCATGTTTGTATAACCAGCTTACCCATTATTTATCACGTAAATTTTACCGAGGGATTCTTTTAGTGTCTTGTTAACTATTAGTGTCTTGTTAATATGATTAATCATTATATACAAAAAAACTATATTGGTACATTCGAGTAAAAGAAATTGATCATATTGTTCTGTCTTCAGATCTGGTTCATTTTTATTTTTTATTTGAGTGCCCCCCCAGTCCCCCCCTAATGCCCCCTAGCAACCCCTCCCACCCCTCCCACTCCTTTCCCCCCCCCAAGGTGTAGGCCATCAGACTCTACCAGAGTCTGACTAGTGATGGATGCAGTGTAACACCTGAGCTTCCGCTTCAACCAGGTGAGAAATAAACAAACAGTTACATGGTGACATGATATAAAGAGAATTTTAGAAGCCTATCTATGCCAGGGAAAACAAAAAGCACAAAAGCATATTACTAAACGTTTCCCAACATTCCTAAACATACTTATGCATACTTAGAAAGAAGCCTATAACTATAACTCATAAAACAGTATTTAGGTATATGAATTATTCAAATTTTTTGTTGTACCCTCAAGCATAGATTAGAAATCAAATTTTCAATTCATATTCTATACTATTCAATTCAAATTATTAATGCAGAGTCTCTAGATAGTCTTTGGCTTTGATCTCAGAAACAAAAAATTTGGTTATGCCACCCCACACAACCTTCAGCTTAGCTGGATTATTCAAGAATGCTTGGGCTTCTTTCTCTTGAAAGGGTTTGATTAATGATCTTAGGTGCCAGCGTCTTTCAACAGTAGCATGACAAAAATCAGGTCTCGTAAAAAAGTAATTTCATTAAAGGTTAATTTGTGATCAGGTCTTGCTTTTTCTGCTACAGTTTGTCTTAGCAAAAAAATTGCTAAAGTACACTAATATAGCGTGAGGATACAATCCTGGTTTGGGCGGTAGGTTAAAAGGCATTCGATGAGCTTGCTGAACTTTTACGTCCCAATCCCAGGTTGTTACTTCCGGCATTGCTTTGCTAAGTAGTTCGACAACAAAAGAGCGTATATTTGCACCCTCCATTTTTTCGGGGACCCCCAGTATGCGTAGATTGTTCTTACGCTGCCGATTCTCAAAATCCTCCAGCTTCCATTTAATGTCAACTAATTCTGCATCTTGCAGCTTGATTTTCCCTGGATTTGCTGTCACTTCATTTTCTGCTGAGAGTACCCTTGCTTCTATTTCGGTGACTCTTTCTCCAATTTGTTTGCATGTCTTAGTCAGTTTTTTCACAACCCCTTGAACTTTGCGTATAGCTGCCCTGGAACGTTTGCTGTCAATAGCTGTCTGTTCTCTGTGAGCAGCAATAGCCTGCAATATGGTTTCAACCACATTTAGGGGATCTCTTGGTTATTGACAGTATCATCATCTGTTTCTAGCACTTCAGCAGCTTGAGTAGATTGTATGTTGGTTCGAGAGGTAGTAGGGTGCTCAACCGGCCCTCGATGGCTCAGTCTAGATACTATTTTGGCCTTAGATCTGATTGTGTTGAGCTGTATTCCCTCCTCGAGACTCCCTTCATCCGAAGTGTCAGAGGCGTTAGAAAAAAGCAGAGATTCATCATTTTCATCTTCGGATTCTTCACTATAGTTTTCACCTTCATTATCAAACGATCTAGATTCTGACTCAACCTCTACTCCTAATCCTGTCCCTAGAATATATTTGTCTCTTTTTCCCCTTCCGTTGAAGCTGGATGGTTAGTATTTTTCGGGTCAGCATTTGATGTTTGTTCGTCTTCATTGTGTACATTAAGCTCATTATTTTCAGTGTCTAGTGACTGAGGTGGCTAAGGTAATGGATCTGTAGCTATTTGGCCACAAGCTATAATAGCTGGGATAGGTAGTGGTGTTTCTGTTCTAGCTCGCTCATCTCCAACCCCATTGTCAATAATCTCCTTGTTAGGAATTTCAGGGGTATTTGCTGCGGAGATCAAAACAGTTTGTCCTACCACAGTCTCGGCTACCCCCATGATGTTCTCTCCTGCCCCAGAGAATGACATGCTATACTTTTCCATGGCTATATGACCACCACCATTATTAAAGAGTAAAGTATTAGAAGTATTAGAAGGTGTACCAGTGTTATTAATCTCAGGCGCTATCTCAATCGGCTCTCCAATTACTTGTGTACTCACAGTTTTAGCAGTCATAGCCGGCTGCGCACATTTTGGTGATTCCATAGCCTTATTGACGTCTTCCAGATCCAAATCAGGCATTGGTGACAAACTGGAGTGTTGGGAGTTGGGAGAGGCGTTTACTGGAGCACCTTACTTTTGCAGCAATAAATCCATCACAGAGTTTCCTGGTGTAGCCATTGTTGGTATGTTATCTTTATTAATTTTGCGTTTGGTTGCTAACACTTCTTGTCGTGGTGTGGTCTCGGCAGAAGCATTGGGCTGTTTTTTATTTTTGGTTTTACAATTGTGTTACCTCCAGATACAGATCCTGCTGTTTTTTTGTGAAATATCCTGAGTTTGCTGTAATTCTTCTAATTCAGCCTCACGCAGAGCTCTGGCGGCCTTCGCTAATCTCGAGCGGGCTGCTGCTGCGGAAGCGGCTTTAGAAGGCATGTTATCAGTTGATACTATCCTGGTACTGCAGCTCCCAGTTGCCAGCGATGGATTAGGAGGCGATAGTATCAGCCTATACACTGCCCGTCCCAGTGCTAAATATAGGTCTTCTGTAGTATAATTTCTTTGATCCTGTAGTAACTCGTGAAAGGCAAAAAATATGGACTTTGCCTCTGATTCACACTCCACCTCCACCTTAGACTCTGATTCACCCTCCTGAACGCAAGGGTCGCTGAGAGTTTGCTGAAACCGGCTCTGGGTTAGGCGTGTCAATCGGGAGCACCGGCGTGTAGTTCCACCCACAATCTCACAGACGATCCAGCCAAGCAGTGCCTGCAGCCCTTCCGTGAAATCCGATGTCTCGGGTAAGCGTTTCTTTTGTTTTGGCATTTCATAGCCTGTTCTGAGCATTTCTCTCTATTCGCCTGTGCGCTCCGCTAGTTAACCCGATATGACGGCAGGTTTAGTCAATTTCGGTTCGTTCAGCGCTGGGCATGAATAGCTCTCCTCTATGTATACGATTTTCTCGTTTTTATTTATCTTCGTAATCCCATTGCTCAATCTCGTTTTAAATGCTGATTACCACCATTTACATGGTTTCCATGGCTCGGCGTTTCCCCGGGTTTGAAGCAAGCTTACTTTGTTAGTTGAAGCGGAGCTCTGGCGTTGTGCTGCACTTCGGTCTACGGCCCGACCGCCATCTTGATCACTCGTAAAAAAATCCACCGTAAAACCGACTCAGTGTTATTTATGTTTTTGCTAATGTGTGATACATCATCGTCAAGCATCCCAAAGAGCCTGAAATGCAACAACATTCCTGTGCATTGGCAACCCAGTCATATGAAATGATGCATTGGCTCACTACCACCCCCATCCCCCCCACAATGTAGGCAGCGTAGTGGAATGGAGCAGGTTCTTAACCAGCGGACTTCCCTTATTGAGCTTAGGGAGAATGAGGTCAATATATGCTACAGACTCAGGAGGGAGTCCCTAATAGAGCTATTGAACCAGATAGCGCCAAGGCTCGATCCACCAATTGCCAGGCCTACCAACATCCGTCTGCAGGTCAAGCTGATGACGATCCTCCACATGCTGGCATCTGGTTCATTCCAGATCACAACAACCAGAGTGGCAAGAACATTGCAGTCATCTTTTTCTGCAATCCTACCCTCTGTCCTGAATGCCATCATCTGCTTAACACCCCAGTACCTCTACTTCCAAAAGACACAACAACAACAGCTGCACGCCGAGCAAGGTTTCCATGTCATTGCGGGATTCCTATATGTGCTAGAAGTCATAGATTGCACATGTGTGCAACTGTTACACCCTGCATAAATATCATACCTGTACCGAAACAGTAAGCACACCCACTCAATCAATGTCAGGTAAACGTGGACTATCAGGGGAAGGTCACCAATGTTCTGGAAAAAAAAACAGGGAGTGTGCATGAGAGTCCCACAATCAAACTCTTAAAACGGAGGTAGAAACCTGCTTACTAACAGCAAAAATGAATGGAGATATCAGCGAAGAGGAGTTTAAATTTTTGAACAATAATAACCCTAAAACTCCCGCAATTTACGGGCTTCCAAAAGTCCATAAGAGTATGGAAGACCCCCCGCTGAGACCAATAGTTGCATCTATTGATTCACTGTTGGAGCCTCTGAGCAAGTACGCAGATACTTTCTTAAAACCCATAGTACAAACCCAGAAGTCCTATATCAAAGATACCTCAGATATGATAGGCAAAACAGAAGGTTTAAGCTTCTTTGGTGAGAGGGAATTCATGGTGACCTTAGATGTAGAATCCCTCTACACCAACATACCTCAACGAGACACCATTGAAGTAATAAGAACAGTGCTATATAATACAGAAATCAGAGGGGCCAATAAGGACTTCATACTACAGTGTGTATCTATGGTCCTGTTAAACAATATTTTCCTGTTCAAAAAAGATCTTTATCCTCAGCACAAGGGCACCAGTATGGGCGCAACTTGCGCTCCTAGTCTGGCATGTATTTACGTCAGCATGTTTGAGGTAAAACACATCTATAATAAAGTTAGTCCATATTATGAAAACATCAGAAATTGGACCAGATTTATTGATGATATTTTCTTCATTTGGACAGGGACAGAAAATGACTTGAAGGACTTTTTAATTTGGATTAACCTGGGTGATGAAAATCTTAAGTTCACTGCATCGTACAGCAACTCTAAAGTAAACTTCTTAGACATTTGTATTAAGGCTGAGGGTAACCAATTAATGGTGGAGCTGTTCAAAAAGGAGTCAGACCAAAATACGGTTCTACATTATAACAGCTACCATCCAAAAAGCCAAAAGAATAGTATTTTCTTCGGAGAATTCCTTCGGCTAAGAAGGAACTGCACTACAATACAAGATTACTATAAACATACAGAAGAAATGAAACAAAAATTCCAGGATAGGGGTTACCCTAAAAAACGAATTAGTCATTCCCTGAAAAGGGCTCGCTACTATGATAGGGACCGCTTACTGGCTAAGGAGAAAGGTAAAAAAAAGAACATGGAAAAGATAGTGATGGTGAGTCAGTTTTCTAGTATTGCCAATCAGGTAAAAAACATCATCAACTGTAACTGGAAAATCTTAAATGATGGCAAGGAGATCAGTATACCACGCCCCATGTATGCCTACAGAAAAAATAAAAATCTCCCCTCGAGCCTTGTCCATACCTATAGGGAGGATAAGGTAGAAACTCAAAAAAATCTGTTAGGAGAAAAAGCCACTGGAAATCACAAATGCGGCTCGTGCAGTATATGTGACCTCTGTCTAGTAACCAAAGAAGTTGTTCTAAATTCTGTTAAACATAGAATTACCACCTTGAACAACTGCAGAAGTAAAAATGTGGGATATCTGATCCTTTACCCTTGCGGCTGTGGATATATAGGTGAAACAGCAGGGAACTAAGATTAAGAATAGGAGAACACATATCTGCTATAAGAACCAATAAGGAAAATGCACCCTTAGTAAACCACTGGAAGGAGAAAGGACATAAATTGGAGGACATGCAGTGGGTCATCCTGGAGAAAATAAAAGAAATAACCAAGATGGGTGATAGTAAAAGGAGGCGCAAACTGCAAGAACAATGGTTTATTGTCAAATTTAATACTATAAAAATGGGTTTAAACTCGAAAGAGGATTGGGAAACACTCATTTGAGCTGAAAAACACAAATATGAGCAGGAACAATGTTAGGAAAAAGGCTAGGACGCATAACCCAACCATGCAACAAAGGGCAGCAGTCTTAAAATAGTGACAGTATAATATCTAGGAACACTTGTGGGGAGAGTAATTAGAAAGAAAACTGTCTGACAAAAATCTGGAAAAAATCATAGAGTATATAATCCCATATATAATTTTTCTCCTTAATAAAGAAGATTATCACAATATTTTAAACCGGATAAATAATCTTTTCCGGTAAATCGAGGAAAATACCGCGCTTGCAGAGTCAATATTAACCATTCTTAGACACTCCAAGATGGTGGAGCCGTGAACCGAGAATAAGCCGGGTCATGCGCATGCGCGAGTCAATACACACCTGGAAACTGTATAGGAGGTCGGTGTGCTAAATAGTTCTGTTAGACAAAAATTAGAACATAATTACAGACTATACAATTATATGTATAATTTTGCTCCTCAAATAAAGAAGATCACCACTGTATTTTAAACCGGAATAATAAACGGAGAAGGACAAAAGATAAAAATATTGCGCGTACAGAGTCGATATTAACCACCCTGAGACACTCCAAGATGGCGGAGCCGTGAGCCCGGAATAAGCCGGGTCATGCTAATACGTTAGTTAATACACACCTGCAAACTGTTTAGGAGGTCGGTGTGTGAAATAAAAGAACGTGAAAGAAGGCTACAGATTGCATTAGGAGAACGAAGTAGATGCGAGTATCCACGAATATCCCGGTAAGTGCTCCTGATATTGACCCGTGGTAAATAGAATGTAGAACTCTGGCCTTTCACGGCTATGAAATGTACATATCGACGGGGTGCACATCCCTTAGGGACGAAACTCCCGCGACCGACACGAGTATCATTCCCTCGTAGTAAAAATAATTGTATACAACTGTTTATCTTCCCCTTACCTAAAGGTTACGAACTAGAGTGAGTAACTATATCTACAAAACTACTAGGGAAACACAAGAATCGTGAGCAGGGTTAATGAATTTGGAGGGTGGGCAAACCCCGACAGTACAAAGGCTATCTCTGAATCAGGCTCCGGTAAAGTAAAAAATAAAAACTCCCATGATAAGTGTATTTTCATGCATACCCACGAGTCTCAAATGTAGTGTGTGTATATATATATCTCGACATTACGAAGGCCATCGCTACATCGGGCACCCGGAGGATAAATCTCTGATGCTCAGTGCTAACCCATATATACCCATTGTCGCTTAATGTAATGTACATACATACTATGTGCGAGGTGACATAAAAAACATAGATCGATAATGCAGGGTATTATTAATATTCTCTAACAGAACATATCCGGTTCGTTGCACGGCAGATAAGAGAACGCCATACCTCGAGGTGATGATTTTATTCTAAAACAAGGTAAGACGCCGCCCTATAGACGAAACAAATCTCCCTGCAAAAGGAGAGGGACGTTCCAGTAATATACTGTTAAACATATTTCATAGGAATATATCCACTAGAACAGAGACCAGGGGAGTGCATCAAAAATATCTATGGAAGAGTAGAAAGTGACAATTCACCTGGGCAAACTGCAAGAAGGTAAATAACAAATGAGTGCAATACATAGAAAGAAGGGCATATGAGTTCAAGAAAAGAAATGACTCCCCTTTTTAATTTCATTTTTTAGAAACCGCATAGGTGAAGTACAAACACATAACATCAGAGAGGAGCTCAATAGGACTTATATCAATGGTCCATGATTGAATAAACGCTGCCCTGAATTAACAAAGGTAACAGCTAGAATAAGCCAATGAAAACATTTCATGGGATTAAAGAATTCAATCACTAAAAGAAGTGCATCTGTATCCCATAGGGAGATCTATCTGTACCAGAAATCACCAGTCCTAGTTTGAGCGTTTAAGAAAAAGCTTAAGGAAGGAATTGAAATATTGCCAACCTTTTACTTAACTTAACTTACTGACTTTTATTTACTTAACTTACTTAACTATAACTTTTTATCTATATTTCCTTGAGAAATCTTTCTAAATGTCTACCGAAGATAACGTTGTGGCAGCATTACATGCCAATGCAGTGGATATGGAGAGCAGGTAGGTGCTATAAACTTTTCAGAACATTTCAGAATTGCACTTACTTTGAAAATTGGCAGATTTTAGAGTCCCAGCATAAGGTGGGACTGTTACTTTCGTGGTCGAGGCACACGAAGCATACAGAACGGAGGTGTTCTATTCGTGGGTTAAAAACCCACCTGCAGATGCACACATACATACATTTAATTCTCAGAAGAATACAATGCATACAAGGACATAGATGTCCTGTTAACGTACCAGGAACATATAAACTGGTTTAAGGGTGCCCTCCAACACACAACAAAAAAAGTGGGGCTCAGTCTGCTCAGTAGAGACGAAGCAACTTGGCCAGTTTTTGCTGCTTACACCCCACATCCAGAAGTTGACACATTGCCAATAGTCGATTTATGTCCACTTGACAAAGAAATAATACAACTTTACAGAAATCTGACATAGTTCTTTATG